>NW_006399751.1:11314841-11324914 GCF_000299155.1 Elephantulus edwardii | reverse complement strand
CTCTAGGATGAATCTGTTTGTTTTCTTGGCAGTCCATGGTACATTCAATACTCTTCTCCAGCACCACAGCTCAAAGGCGTCAATTCTCCTTCTAACCTCCCTAATCATTGTCCAACTCTCTGATTAAGGTAGTCAAAAAGAAAACGCACTTAAACAAACAAACAAAAAATTCTTGTGGGGCTTCACCTAAAAAGCTATTCCAACAGTGGTTTTTATCAAAATAGATATAGTATCAGAAACAAGAAGTCCTAGTTGTATAAACTCTCCATGCCAAGAGGACAAAGATCCTCACCACCAGGCCAAGATGCAGTATCACAATAGATGAGAAAGGACTGATGTTATTAATGATTCCATATTGCTTGGATCCACAATCAACTCTCTTGGCATCAGCAGTCAGGAAATCAAAAGACGAGTTGCATTGGGAAAATGTGCCGTTAAAGATCTCTCCAGAGCGCTAAGGAGCAAGGACGTCAGTCTGGGGGCTCAGGTGCACCTGATCCAGGCCATGGTCTTCTCAATTGCTTGTTATGCATCTGAGAGCTGGACAACGAATAAAGATGATCGAAGAAGAACTGATGCCTATGAGCTGTGGTGCTGGAGAAGAGTATTGAGCACACAATGGAGACTGCCAAGAAAACAAGTAAGTCTGTCCTGGAGAGGGTAAAATTATGTCATTCCTTGGAGGCTAGGATTGTGAAGCTCTGTCTCTCATACTTTGGGCTTGTTGTTGGAGGAATCAGTCCTTGGAGACGGAAGGACATCATGCTTGGAAGCAGAGAGGGTCAATCCAGAAAAGGAAGACCTGGAATGAGATGGATTGGCTCAGTGACTGCGGCAATGAGGTCAAGTGTGTCAGAGACTGTGAGGCTGGTGAAGGACAGGGCAAGGTCACCATGGGTCATAGTCAACTCTATAGCACCTAACAAAGACAAGAGCCATTTAAAATGGTTAAGTATCTAGACACTGTAGATAGGTTGGCAGTTTGATGTGCAAAGTCAGAATTTAATAAACAATACTAATTTGTAATAAAAGTGAGCATGAACCTTTCCTAGTGAAATTATCAGAATGAAAATCTTTCTTTATTCATTTTTGGCAAGTATCAGATATCTGATAGACACTTAACCACTTATTAAGGAATGATAGTATCTCTGAGAATTTCCACTTTTTTTCCTTTAAAAATAACTAGAAACGGGAACTTGCTTAGTGCGTGTTGAGTCAGCTGGATAGAGATCTGAGTGGACAAGGATATGGATGAATAGTAATAGTGAACCAATTACTGTTTAGGGTTTTGGTGAGTAGAACAATATGGATGGATGCGTAAATGGGTAGGTAACTCGTATAACGAGTGTTAGGAGGAGGCAGAGGGGTGGATATCTGGTTTTACTGAAGAATGCATGTACAGAAGAAAGAAGGGATGGTTGACTCGAGAAGGCTTTAAGACACCCTTCCACTTAAGTTCTGTTGCACAGCAAATCTTGTGAGTCAATGGGTAAGCGAACAGATAGAGGTATTGATGAGTGAGTGAGCTCAAAAGACCACAAACTTTCGCACTGAAAGATCAATTTTGGGAAAACAGAAAAAAGTCTTATTCTGGCTCAAAATGCTACTCCCAACTTAACATTAAAGCAGACATAGTACTTTACAGAACTGCTATAATGTGAAAGCTCTTCAAATGGTGATCTCTGGTTCATAGTTAATTTCAAATAAAGCAATTGTTCTTTATCAGTTCCCCTCCAAAGCTGCTTCAAATATCCCATAAAGGGAGGAGGAGCAGAAAACAAACCCCCAATGTAGCAGTAGACAATGCATGCAAAATTAATAAAACAGGGAACAGATACTCAAGATTACCAGTCAAACAAGAGAAGTGGATTTGAAACAGGTATGAATATTTTAAACACATATTCATGACATTTTCTAAAGGGCACATCACAATGAAACATCCCGTTTTATGGTGGAGAAGGTAAAAATGCTCAGAGCTTGTTGTGCTAATGTTCTTTGTGTTTCAAACGAACCTGATGAACCACAGTACTACTAGGAGATGAAATTAAGAGACAGATTTCAAATGTGGTAGCAGCAAGTTTGTAGCTGCCTATCCAAATAACTTGAAAGAGCACAATGGGGATGGAGAGAAGCACAGGATAGAACCAAATGAGAGCATTTTTTGATCTGAAATCCTGTATTTATAAAGGGATCGCTTAACGGTCAAAATGCTATATACTTAAAAGAATATTGCAATTGAAATTAAAAAAGAACTATATAAAACCAAGTTTAGCTGTTAATTGTGAATTTTTATTGGTAGCTATCAAGGACAACTCAAAGCGAGTCTACGAACAACAGACTTGGACTTTGTCCTATTTTCTGCCACCCTCATCACTTCTGAAACACTTGAGCCAACTGCTGAAGTCACTGGGTCAGTCCAACTCATCAAGAAGCTTCCTTTCTTCCACTGACCCTCAACTTTTACAAACATGAGGTCCCACTCCAAGGAATAACCACTCCTAGAAACATGCCCGAAGCATGCGATAAAAAGCTTCACCATCTTTGCCTCCAAAGAGCACTCTGGCTGCATATTTTCCAAGATATATCTGTTCTTTTGACAGTCCAAGGGATAGTTAGCACTCTTGGCCAACACTACAACTCAAAGGTATCAATTCTTATTCGGTCAGCCATCCTTATTCATCTTCCAGCTCTGAGATGTATAGCAAGTAATTGAAAAGACCATGGGCTGAATCAGGTGCACCTTAGTTTACAAACTAACATCACTGCTTTTCAGTATTTTGGAGAAGTCCTTGACTGCCGACTTGCTCATTGCAATACAACTCAAGATCTCCTTACTTCAGGTACCGGGGGTATTGACGGTTGATGTAAATGAGATGAAACCACGGACAATTTCAATCCTTTTTCCATCTATCGTGAAGTTGCCTTTTGGCCCAATTGTGAGGACTTTTGTTTTCTTGCTGTTGTGATGCAGTCAATATGAAGGCTACAGTCCTTGATCATCTTCAGTAACTGTTTCATGTTCTCCTCACTTTCAGTAGGCAATGTTATGTCATCTGCATAATGCAAGTTGATGATGAGTTTTCCTCTGACCCCCATGCTACAGTCTTCTTAATTATTTTCTCAGCATACAGATTGTATAGGTATAAAGCAAGGATACAACCCTGATGCATATCCTTCCCGATTTTAAACCTTGCAGCGTTCCCTTGTTTGTTTGGACAGAAGCTTCTTGGTCTAGGTATGGATTTTGTATGAGCATAAGTGTTAAGAGATTCCCATTCTTCTCAATAGCTACTGAGTTGATTCTAATTCATGGCAACCCTATATGTGTAGAGCCGAATTGTTGCCAGTTCTGTCTTCAAAGGTGTCTCTGGGTGAGCTCAAACAACAGCTCAGTCTGGACCATAAAAGAGGGATGGGAATATGAGTAAATTAGATTTTCCTGTGCTCGAAAATGCTAATAATACCTTAAGTTTGTGATCTACTAACATACCTTGAGGATATACTAAGAACATTGCAAATGGTCTCATTTGAAGTACTTGCAAAAATACAGACGATCCTTGGCAAAACTTATATTTCACACCAATTATCACCTTTCAATAACCACTGAATGGCTAATAACCACAGTCTTCCATTTAGATCAATAAAAATCAAAAGCCAAAAGGCTTGAGTGTAATCTGCTCAATAAAAACTGACTGTGATCATGGACAACCCACTGCCATCAAGTAAATAAATAGAGACTCACGATAAAGCTCCACTGAGTTTCGGGAGATCTAAATCTTCATGAGAGGAGACTGCCTTGTCATTCTCCCAAGGAGCAGTGTGCGTGCCCCAGCAGGCCTTGACAGAAGCTGCCTTCTCCTGTCTCAGCACCTCCTGGTACCACTACACAGCAGCCCAGCACACCCTAGAAGCCACATCCCCCCTGCCCAGCCCCAGCCTTCTCCCAAGAGCGTGTCACCAAGTGAGTTTCCCCAGTGTGATCTCGGCCCCCATCGCCAAGTCTAGAGGCAGGCAGGCAGGCAGACAGAAAGGCAGACAGGCGGGAAAAACTGGGAAAGAGAACAGTTCTCCTCTGAAGCTTGCAGAAGAAACACCTGACACCTTGCTTTTAATCCCTTAAAACTTACCTCAGACTTCTGAATCCAAGTGTGCAAGACAATAAGTGAGTGTTTTCTTAAAACAAAACAAAACAAAAAACAGAAAAACAAAACAAAAAACAACAACAAAACCAAACCAAAAACAGCGGGCCCCAGGAATTCGGAGATTATCAAAGTGACACTGGATAAGGCTGGGTTCTGGTCTTGTTGTTCATGGGATAACAGTGAGGCACAGCTGATTCCGGAGCTCCTAACAACAGCACTCAAGTAACACTACCACTGTTCAAGTGAACAGACAAAACAACAAAGAAAGCCACCAGATAAATAAATGTCTTGTGAGAATAACCTGTATATGAGCACTTCATTCAACTACTGTTTTCCTCCTCTCTTAAGTATCATTATGCAGACAGTGAACATCTGGAAATAGAACTTAGCATAACATCAGATGACCAGGAATAAACAAATACCAAGAACAGAACCTGTAATACCGTAAATTTTACAGTGACTGTGTGTTTCTCCACCTTCATCCACATCCTACCCAAGTAACACTCAGATTGGCTTTAAAAAAAAATCACAAATGATAAAAATAAACCCTGAAAATCAATCTTTCCTGTTTTTGCACTATAAACAGATAGATCATTAATCTAGAAATACCTATTTTAATAACAATATTAATCCTTTCGGAAAGAAAAGAGTGAGGAAACAAATCCTTAGGATATTAGCCACTATTTCTGATCACAGACAAGAATTCTTGTCAAGTCTTCCTAAAGCATCCTCGTTGCTTATTCATGAATGCAGCCTGCAATGATAGTCCTAACAGCTTATGCTTCTCTGTGTGGTAAGCAGAATAATGGTCCCCCAAAGGTATCTATGTCCTGATTCCCCAAACTTGTGGATATATATTACCTCCCTGAAGGAGTGGGGACGGGAGACTATGAAGATGTGATAAAGGAACTGAGATGGAGAAATTATTCTGGGTTTTCTAGACGCCTAAGTCTATGCCTATGGGTCTAAATAAAGAATCCTTCCAGGCTGTGGTCAGGACGTATTAGGAACCAAAAATTAATTATGTATTAATGGGGAGCCCTGGTGGCCTAGAGGTAAGACGCTGTGCTGCAATCCTAAAGGCACGCAGTTCAAATTCACCAGCCGCTCCACAGGAGGACTCCTCCTGGGTGATTTTCTGTCTCTGAAAACTCCCTGGAGGGTCAGCTATGAGTCAGCGTTATAATTAAAGAATGCAACCACACTGGCTTGCAAATTGGAGGAAAAGGACTATTAGCAAAAGACTATGACCAGCCTCTAAAAGACAGGAATGGCAAGAGATTCCACAATTAACAAAGCCCAGTCAAGCACCTTGAACTTCACCAAGAAAGAGAAACTGTTTCTTAGTCTTCTGACCTACAGAACTGTAAAACAGCACACCATCGTTTTTATCAGCAATGATACCTACTATGAATTATTATCATTGCAATAAGGAAAATGCATGGTAAGTCAACAATTTAAGAAACTATTTATTTGTCAGGAAAGAAAGATGGGTGATCTCTTTCCATGCAATTAACTTCCTGTGAAAACCCTCTGGAGGGTCAGCTATAGGTCAGTTCTGAGTCTATGGTCCTTACCAACAACGAGAAGTTTCCATATCAAGGAGCTAGTGAACTTGAGGAAATTTTGCATTCCTTAAAATTCTAAATTTGCCATTTTTAAAAAAAATTAAGAGTTACTAAATTACTCTTCAGATACATTCTAGTTCCAACAGACCGTGAATATGTAACGACATCCTTCCAGTTTCTGTAGCTATTTTGCTTTTTAATATCCCACCATGCATACTGCTTTAGAAAATATACTGTTAAGAGCAAGCTAACAGATGCAAGCCGTAATCTAGTCACTCAACTCATCAACCGTTTCTTCAAGACCAATGACAGCCTACCTACACCAGATACATTATATGCACTTTTGATTGTTTTATGCAATTATTAAAATAATCTTCTGTTACTTATACTAAACTTTGTTTTGCAGGTTAAGAAAAGTGAAGACTAGAAAATTTAATATTGCTGACTATTCAAACTAGGAAATGCTTGGAAAAGAATTAAAACTCAAATTTACCTATTTCTCAATCCCATGGTTGTTTAAGAAGTATTCTTAATACTATTAATACTATCTTAAAATTAAAAGTACTATCTTAATACTTTTATTAAGTAATCTTATTATTTATTATTTACTTATTATATTATTACTTACTTATTATTATTATTTACTTATTATAATAAGTAATCTTAATATTTTTCAGGCAGTTACAGTTTTACAAGTAAAATTTGCAGAAAATACAGAGTGCTATGTGACTCTTTTCCCTTCATGTCCTATCTTGTGTTTGTTTTAACTGATAAACAACTGTTGTTCTTATTGTTTGGTGCCATCTAGTCAACTACCACTCATAGTGACCCTATGAACAATAGCTCTGAATCTTGCCGTGTCCTGATCCAACCTCCCTGTCTTCAACACATCCGGCCCCACTGACACAGTCACTATGTCAATCCAGCTCATCCAGGGTCCCCCTCTCCTTCCACTCCTGATGTGATGTCCTTCAATGGCTGGTCCCTCCTGGAAACATGTACAAAGAATGTGAGATGGAGTTTCAAATTCCTTACTTCCAAAGAGTAATCTGATTACACCTTTTCTGGGACAGATCTGTTTGTTCTGTTGGTGGGCCATAGTATTTTCAATACTCTTATTCAGTACCACAACTCAAAGGCCTCAACTTTTCCTCTGTAATCTTTAGTCATTGTCCAGCTCACAGATGTATAGCAAGCAACTGCAAAGACCATGTCCTGGATCAGGCCCACCTTAGCCTCCGGACTGATACCATTCTTCATTAGTTAGCTCTCTAGAGAGGTCCCTGACAGCAGACTTTCCCAACACAACTCTTCTTTTTATTTCCTGACTGTTGGTGCTAAGAGTGTTGGTTATGGATCTGAATATTAGGATATAATCATTAAATCTACTGTTTAAACTTAGGTTAAAAATTTTGTTGTAAAACCCCATTTGGACAAAGTGTAGACTATCACATATCCAACATGAATGTATCACGTTAATCTAGGTTGAGTTTCTATGCCCTAAAATGTCTTGTACTCCATCTAATCACCTCTACACCCAGCTATTTGGAAAACAGTGATCTTTCTATTGTTTTAAGTTTTGCCTTTTCCCAGAACCTCACACAGCTGTAATCACCCAGATTATAGCTTACACAGAATGGTTTCTTTCATTGGCAATATCCATTTAAGTTTCCACCATGTCGTTTCTTCCCATTTTATTTTTTATTGGTTTGCAACATAAAATTTGTATATATTGCATATCCTTCATGTACACTGTGTTTCACACTTTGCTGTATTTACATTGTGTTTTAAACAATTGTCTACTTGTGTTTTATCGACTACAGAAAGGCATTTGACTATGTGGATCACAGCAAATTATGGCTAACGTTAAGAAGAATGGGAATCCCAGAACACCTGATTGTTCTCGTGCAAAACAATATTCCTAGCAGTGCAACAGCTGGATCTATCATGTCCTTTTGTAGCTTGATATCACATTTATTTTTATAATTGATTAATAGTGTATTGTACCACAGCTTTTTTAAATGCACTTGCCTATTGAAGGCCATTCCAACATTTTCCTATCTTTCTTCTTTAAAAAAAATATTGGTCTGCGGACAATAATTTGTCTACTCTGTGTTTTATTCATGTACATTGTGTTTTAGACAATCCTTCATTTACATATTGTTTCATACCATCATTCATATACACTGTATTTTATATAAATTACTGTTGATCTATGCCTATTATTACCCGGTCATTTTGAGTCATTGACTCTTTCCTTTTCCTTCATCACCACCAACTGCTCCCTAACCTCTGTTATCCTAGTGATTTCCACCCTTTCCCCCTTTTCTACCCTCTTCTTCCTTTCCCCTATGCTTTTTGGGAATTTATGCACATCTAACTATCCTTCTGTTTTTACAATAATAGTCTTTTGAAGTATTCATTTTTATGAGACTGAGATAGTTGGCTCGCATAATGCTCTGTAGACTCTTGCTTTGAATAGTGTAACTATAAGCATTTTGGAAGCAGGAGTGGCATGCACTTCCTAAACAACATGCCTCTGTAAACTCTATGAACTTTGATAGATGTCAATAGTTATAGAAAGGCTTCAGGCCTTCTGTTCACAGAGTCGCTATGAGTCATGCTCGACTCAAAGACAACAACAACGAGCATTAACATGCAGGTTTTTCCTTGGATATTTATTTTTAACTTACTTTGAAAAACACATAGTTATGTGATTGCTCTATCAAATGTAAATCGACACTTAGCATTGTAAGAACCACCAATCATTTCCCAGAGGAGCTGTCCTATTTTGAATTCCCACCAGCAGTAAATGAGTGTCCCTGTTCCTCTACAGTCTAGTCCACATCTGCCAGATGCAGTGATTTGATTTCACCTAGTCTAACCAGTCTGCTCCTTCTAGTCTTTTATTACTCTACAAGACCAAGAATGAGGAAGAACAAACTATAAAAGTTATAGTTAGGATACGGAAACAGATACTTCACTGTTGACAAAACTATTGTGTGTTTAGTAATTTAGTGGAAGGACGTAAATTAGTTGAAGGATGTTGCCTGCCGGTTCAGGGAGAACCCTGTGAAAATACAGGTCAGAATAAGAGTCATCCTTCTGTGTCACAGAGGGGAAACAGAGTCCTAAATATAATGACCTCTGAAGGTCTGTAATATGCAATTAACACCTCAGAGTCCACAGGTCCCCAACCTTCCCAGCAGAGAGAAAACTAATGATGAGAGCATGCTCTGGGGAAGACAGAGGGTTTCTATACAAACAGAACAAGCCCTTGGGAAATCTAATAAAACTAGGAGGTAGAGATGGAAGGTAGGTTTGAGTAGCTGCCAATAACAATGAGCTAGAGAATTAGAAAACATGCATTGCGAGCAAGAATCTATCAATAAGAAGTACATATTCAATTGCTCATATAGTCATAATAGCACTAGGGGGAAAGATATTAACTACTCTAAATTACCTTTGCCTATGCAAAAGAACTCTGGTGGCCTCGTCCACAGACAGTGGCATTGAGAGTCCCCAAACCATGCCTCTCTGTTGGTTGAAATCCAACAGATGCTCAGAAGAAGATGGGCAATCTCGTCTCATGCACTGAACTACCACACACAGAATACAACAGATATGGTTTGAAAGGGAAATAAAATTGATAGAGATTTCATGGACATTTTTAGAGAGAAAATTTGAGGGTTTTGTAAATTATTAATTACGTTTTGGTATGTCAGAGGAGAGAGAAGAAATTTGGGGCAATTATCAAGAGAGGTGAAGGGAGCTCTGGTGGCAAGAAGCTGCACTGCAATCCCAGAGGTATGCAGTTTGAATCCGCCAGACACTCTGCTGGAGAAGGAGGGGCAATCTCCTCCTGTATCAGTCAGATCTGATTTGAAGGTACACACACACAAAAATAATGAAATAAAATAAATTTTTTTTTTAAAAAAAGGAGTGGTGAAGACTGTCAGGGATACGGATGATTCATCACCTTTTTTTTTAAGACGTTTGAGAGAAGTACATAACTATAGACTGAACTTTGGCATAGGAAGGAATGCCAGCATATTAAAGAAGTCACTTTTCAATTATTTCTGGATGAAAGACTACTGGTTCTTTGAAAGTGACTCTGTAATGAGATAAAAGTTTGATACAGCCTAGCATGTGCAATTTACACATATGCGTGTGTGTGTGTGTGTGTGTGTGTGTGTGAGAGAGAGAGAGAGAGAGACTGACTGCATACAAGTAACCCACCAAGTGGGGAGAAAGAATCGAATAATGATGTTGGGGACTATACCTGAGCATAGTGACCCTTTATCTATCTATCTATCTATCTATCTATCTATCTATCTATCTATCATCTATCTATCTATCTATC
>NW_006399751.1:11311558-11313871 GCF_000299155.1 Elephantulus edwardii | reverse complement strand
TTAAATTTATTATTAATTTCAGGAAAAATTTACAGAGACTTTGGATTTCCACTCATTCTTTGTTGCACTTTTCTCCCCTCCTAATCCTCCCCTCTAAAACACTACCCTCTTGGAAAAGTAAAAGACAAATTCTTTCATTGTTTTACAAACCCTCCCTCAGGTCCACTCCACCATGTAAAAAATACCTGATCACATATCCCTTTTAAACAGTTTTCTCCCTCATCTGTTTCAATGCCATATACATTATTTATCCCATTTTTCTCAGTCTCCCCCCAACCCCAAGGTCAGTCCTGTTTTACAACAGTGGCACCATGGCAGTATTTGTCCTTTTGTCACAGAGATACTTCACTCAGCATAATGTCCTCCAGAGTCACTCATTTTAAATAACATTGTATGAGTTCCTTGTTTTTCAATGCAGCATAGTATTCCATTGTGTGAATATACCACAGCGTCTCTATCCATTCGTTTGTTGATGGGCACTTATTACAACTTTCTCTCAGAGTGGCTAGGAAACAGACTCTTCATTTAGAAGGCAGAGGCTTACCCTCTGTGTAACTAGAGTCCCTTATTTGTCTTTGAAGTTATTGTTAAATGTAAAGTCAGCTATGACTTCCTCTCACATACCTTAGGCAAGCTGCCAGGGAGGACCAGTCCTTGGAGAAGGACATCATGATTGGAAGAGTGGAGGGGCAGTGCAAGAGAGGAAGACCCTGGATGAGATGGATTGACACGATAACACAAGACAGATGGAGTCATGGAGGTAGGTGTGTCAGAGACGGTGAGACCGGCTCAGGATAGGATCAGGTCCTGAACTCTTGTTTATGGCGTTGCTATGAGTTACAGTTGACATGACGGCACATAACAACAGCATCATGGCTCATGAGGACCATAAGAACAACAGACGGAAACGTTGCGTTATCTTGTGCCATCCTCAAGACCTCCTCAAGGTCATTGTTGCAGTTACAGTGTCAACCTATCTCACTGAAAAGCTTCCTTTCTTACAAGGACCCTTAACTTTATCAAACATTATGTCTTTTTTGTGTCTCCAAAATATGCCTATGGCGGCACATAAGGAAAGAGTTATGCTGCCATTAAGCTCACGATACAGTTTTACAGACTGAATTTCTCAATTTACTATATTATAGAAATCATTGTGTTAAATTTTATGTGTGATGATTTTTAAAGTAATACACACATTAAAGCAAGGCAAATATCATTTTTAGCTTGCTCACAGCAGAAATTGTGAGTCTGGCCCAGGATCAGACAGCTTTTGACTGAGCTGTGCAGAGGGTAGCTATGAGTCGGAGCCGATTTGACACCACCTAACCACAATAATAAACAGATATGAGATGAGCTGTAATTTTTATAACTTTTACATTGATGTTTTATGCTGAGAAAGAAAGAAGTTATTTGTTCTTTGCCCTAATTCAGTGGCCACATTCAATGATCCAGAAGCTGTAAAATGGGGAATCACCCACAGAAAACAAAATCCAAAATTCAGACTAGGTTATAAATGACTTTGTAAGACTCTACTTACAGAGACTGTGGCTTCATTTATGCAATTTGGCAAAATAAGCTCACTGACAATGGAATAGACTATTGGTGTCACAATTCTGTTAACAATGACATTTATTTATGTGCTAACTACTGCCTCATATATTGCTTCATTTGGTTTATACCTGTTTGGTTTGTAACGCTGGTAGATTAGTTATTATAGAGACAAACCACCCACATGACATTGTCTCATGGTCACCCAGTGTGTGTCAGACAAGAACTCTGTTCCACAGAGTTTTCAAGGACTGATGATTATTATGATTTTTCTAAGTAGATCTACCGAGCCTTTCTTCCAAGCTGCCTCTGGATAGAGTGGAACTTCCAATGTCTCAGTTAGTAGCTCAATGCATTAACCACAACACCGCCCAGAGCATACAGCTATTAGATAAACAGGGGAATATGGAGGTCAACCAGAGCCTGGGGACAAGCTGTAAGTCACCACTCCTGACTCAAGTACCATGGGGAAGTCTCTAAATTGTGTGCCAGCCTCAATTTCAAGAGGAATAGAGACATTCAGTTCTAATCCACCAGCTGTTCCATGGGAGAAGAATGAGCAATCTCCGCCCATGTGATTCACTTCTTCTGAAAATCTGCTGGAGGGTCAGCTATGAGTCAGTTCCCACTTCACAAGACACAACAACATAGATAAATTTGTGTCTTCTAGGTTGCAACACCTCCATGATACATCTTCAAGTATATGAACATGTACGGCTAAGCACAATTGATAACAGTGCATCTAAATTCCAAAGTCAATCTGCA
>NW_006399751.1:11235632-11310782 GCF_000299155.1 Elephantulus edwardii | reverse complement strand
GTAAACTTGCACCTCGGGGCAGGTCCACCTCCCTGCACCCCCCACCCTCCTCAAGTTGCTGTATCTTTGTGTCTACGGTGCTTGACGATGGATATTGAGTCAGATTGTGTGAACGGAAACTGCTTAGTGGTGACCCACTTCAGATGGCACCCAGAACACATGCTTACACATAGTATATCCTAGATAAGCTTCTATATATACATATATAAGCCATCACCAAGAAGCTTCTGAGAATAAAGAACATAAAGCACTTTGTAAGCTTGCAACCAGATCTCTTAATTATAAACTCAATTCTTTTCACTCTACCACACTGCAAAACATCTGACTTTTTTTTTATGTATGAAGACCATTACATATCAATTCTTAATCAGTGCTTTCACACAATCATTAGTTCTTGGGTTTATCAGTGATGATATTCTACTCTAACTTACTGACATAAGTAGCAGCACAATGGTTACGGAGGAAAATGACAGGGTTGGCTTTACAAAACCTGGGTTTCAATGATGACAGGAAAGGCATAGAAACTTTCTCTCAATTTGATGCACTTTTCACAAATGAGAAAATAAAGTTTTAATCTGAATTCTTGTATCAAATTGAATGCCATATAAAATTCACACAACAAAGTTAGCACACTCACTTCCCACCCTAAATGTCTTTCTCGGAAGCAAACATAATGATTTGCACATCAAAGCAACTGTGTAGAGATTGGAACCTCAATTCACAAGAGAGCATTATCTCAGGTTCATCTGGATAGAGACGGGAAATAGGAATGAATATATTTCACACACATGTGAGCACACACGATTTCACCATTATAAATCTAGCAAGTATCACAAATGAAAACACAAATTGTTGGGCTAATTCAGCAGTTTTAGGATACAGGTCAAAATCTACATTTCTAATATGTTCCCAAAGGATGTTTACGCTATTGGTGCAGGGGCTTCCTTTGAGTACCACAGATCTCGAGATCAAAATTCAATTATTTCCTCTGTCTGTACGTCTTTTCTTTAAAAACAAAACAAAACAAACAAACAAACAAAACCACAAATAACCCTTATTTTCAAATCCTAAAATACACAAACAAATTCATCCTGGAGAGAGTGAAGCCAGGCGGCTCCTTGGAGGCAAGGATTCTGAAGCTGCGTCTGACATACTTTGGACATGTTGCAAGGAGGAACCAGTTCTTGGAGAAGGACGTCATGCTTGGGAGGTTGGAAGGACAGCACAGGAGAGGAAGACCTTTGATGATGGAGTGATTCCGTGACTGGGGAATGGAGTATATCAGAGACAATAAGATTGGCACAGGATAGAGCAGGGTTTAGAGCTGCTGTACATAGGGTTGCTATAAGTCACCGGCAACTCCATGGCCCATAACTACAAACAAAATATACCAGGTGAAATGTCCCGAATGCCATTTATTTAAAAATTTTAAAAAATTATCAGCAGTTTTTAACTAAGGGAAAAAAAAATTATTTCGGACTGCCAGGAAAACAAACAGATTCATCTTGGAGAGGATTAAACCAAGCTACTCCTTGGAGGCAAGGATTCTGGGGCTTCGTCTGACATACTTTGGACATGCTGCCAGGAGGGACGGGTCCTTGGAGAGGGACATCATGCTTGGGAGGGTGGAGGGACAGCGCAGGAGGGGAAGACCCTCTATGAGATGTATTGATTCGGTGACTGGGGTAATCGGGATGGGCGTGTCAGAGGCAGTGCGGTTGGCGCAGGATAGAGCAGGGTTTAGGGCTGTTGTGCATAGGGTCGCTATGAGTCGCAAACGACTCGAAGGCACATAACAACAAACAACAATAATTGTTTTTGTTCTGTTATTTCGTTTTTTTCTCCCAAGTATTTTTAAAGGCTCTAGAATATTTATGTTCTGAGTATTCAAACAGTTAGGTTGCAACATATTCATTCACTGAATCAGTAACTACAGTATTTTTCCTGTGTTCATGACTTCCAACGCAAAATCTTCACCCCACCCTCTGGCTGTGGAATACAACAGAGTCACCCCAGACTTACAGAGTTAAATATCAGGTCAAAGGACGCTTCTCTTCCTATCCACAGATAACTGAAAAATAAAGACACTTCTCCACCTCTGACGTCCACCCTCATGGTTGCTGAAATGAGAAATTTGTCCGATTTCATCAGTGCATGCTTATATGTCAAGGTTAAGGAGCATCATCCTCCCAACCGCACTCATAAATATACAGCATCTTGATGACTGATGGAGAGATACAATCAGGATAAATAAATATTAGTTTCCTTGAGGGGGGGGAAGTCCATGAGCACTTAAAACAGAAGTGGGAGAGGCTGGGAGCAGAGGGATGTGGATGTGCAGGGGGAAGGAGGGATTAATCACTGGGTTGTACAATTTGATGGGTGGGGAGGTGAGGGAAATGGAAAGAATTTGTTCAAATTTGTATTTGAATTTTGTAAACAAACTAACAAGAAAAAAAACCCAAAAACAACCCAACAGAAGGTCCTTACATAGAGCATACAGACAATCTCCATTTGCTACAACTTCAACTAAATCCCACCGTCTATTTTTAACATCTCTGCCTGTTTAGGCAAGGAAACAATTTAACATAAAGAGCTGTTAGTTGTCTTGAGGAGGATTATTTGCAAGACACTTTTAATGCACAATTTTCATCGAGCTGCTAATTGTCCCTTACTTTAAAATTCATTGTTCTGAGAAAGGGATGCACTTGACAATGCAAATATCAACCAGGCAGAGGGTATTTCTCTGCATTAACATCCACATTATTATTCAGTCATAATTAATACACTTCTAAAATAAAGTGTTGACAGCACTCTTATTCAAATATATAGCATATGTTTATAGTCTCACACATTGAGGTACCCACCTAATTACAATATATGTGTGGGAGAAATCGCAGAGGCAGCCCCAGGAGCTCTGCTTACACACTAATTGAAAACTGCCACTGTCCAATTAAAGCAGGTGAGACCACGGGGTGGCAACACTGTCAAATGCCTATCAGACGGGGCCAGGCTGATTAAATAACAAGACAAAATACAGTTAAGAAGAACAGTAGAAGTCTGTGTTGTACTTAGATTTTAATAGAACATGCCCAGGCTGCTAGAAATCAGGATGCTAACTGTTTCTCCTTCTCCCAGTCAAGGTTCATCTCAGTGGGGGGAAAAAAAAAGTGTTAGGATAGCACAAACTTGAACAGTTCAAGGGCATATGTTTTACCTTTGGCCTAAATCAAACCAACATATGGGGGAAGGAGGCATCTTATTTCTATTTTCAATGCTATTGATTCTGATGTCTTCAGTCAAAGAAGGAAAAAAAAGTGTCTATTACATTGTTTTTATTGTCTCTTTATTAGCTTCTTAAGAAATAATTAATACTCTCAAATGTAATTATAAAGCAATCACTCCACACTGCTTCCAAAGCATCATGTAACATGATTTTCAAGGAGGAGTTTAAATTCTTATTAT
Organism: Elephantulus edwardii; assembly: GCF_000299155.1. Lineage (NCBI taxonomy): Eukaryota > Metazoa > Chordata > Mammalia > Macroscelidea > Macroscelididae > Elephantulus > Elephantulus edwardii. Next base: position 11,307,317 of record NW_006399751.1, on the reverse strand, counting down.
TTTGCAAAATAATAATACATACTGTTCTTTGGAGAATATGAACCCCATGATGTATTAAAATCAAAACTACAGTGAAAATAAAGTTTAACTTCTTAAATAAAGTGATTTATTTTGAAACATTATTCTTTTTTTTTCAGTTAGGAAGAAAAGTGAGATAGATAGATAGATAGATTAGAGATAGATTAGCTATAGATATAGATGATAGAGACAGAGACAGACAGAGATAGCGATAAAGAGCTAGATAGAGACAGAGATAGAGATAGAGAAATAGAGATAGAGAACTAGAGATAGAAATAGATAATACAGGTATAGACACAGAAACAGATACAGATACAGGTACAGGTACAGGTACAGGTATAGGTATAGATATTTGTTGTTGTTGTTGGCCATCAAAGCAGAATTGACCCATAGCTGACCCTCCCTCCCATGGGTTTTCAGAGGCAGGTAATTGCACAGGGGGAGATTGCCCATCCTGAGAAGCTTCTGGTGTATTCAAACGGCAAGGGTGTGATTAGACACCATCAACTCGATTCTCATTCATAATGGCCCTATCCTATGTACAGCAGAAGGAAACATAGCCCAGTTCAGTTCTGCATAGTCCTTAGAATCATGTTTCAGTCCATAGCAGCAGCCACTGTTTAGTGTCCTGAAGGACAACCCTCTTTTTTACTGTCTACTTTCCCAAGCATGTTCTCCTCCAGGGATGGGTCTCTCCTGAAGCCTTGTTTAAAGTCATGCCGTCCTCACCTGTAAGGAGCACTCTGACTGTTGTTGTTGTTAAGTGCTGTCGAGTCACAGGCGACTCATAGAGACCTTATGAAGGAGAGTCCTCTATGCTTGGGTGCCTTTCATCCTCTCTCCAGGTTCATAGATAGGGTTTCCAGAGGCAAGCTATTGTGGAAGTGGACGCCACTCCTCCTTCCATGCTTGTTTTAATTGGGGAGCTCCGCCCCACTCTCTGTCTGCATTGGGTAGCCAACCATTAACACATTTGACACATCAGTGTCACAGTGTTCAGCCTCACAGCAACCAACTGTACTCCTTCTAAAACAGATATTTTCATTCTTCTGGAAGTTCATGGTCCACTCAACAGTCTTCAACTATAACTCAAAGGCATCAATTATTCTTTGGTCTTCCATTGTGACTGCATAAATATAAGGTGATTTCAAACACTGTGATTTGAGTAGGTTGTACCTTGTTCCTCATGGTGTTACCTTCCTTTCTTTAACATTTGAAGGAGGTCTTTTGCAACATATTTGATGTATCAATATGTTGTTGATTTCTTGACTGTTGTCTTCCAGGGCTGTTTGTAAATGAGTAAAGAGTTTTGCTGCCAAAGCAAAGGCAGGTGATTTGGATCTACAGTTGCTCCTTGGAAAAAAGATGGGCCATTTCCTTCCATGCAAATTACCTGGTGGAGAGTCAGCTATGAGCTCATTCTGACTCAACTGCAATGAGTTGAGTTGAGCTGAGATTTGTACAATGGTATCCTTGAAAATGTCAATATTTAATGAATGCATGTCTGGTTTTATTGGTTTTGGTCAAACATTCTTCTAAGTGGTACAGCACTGGTCTGTGTATTGCTGTACAGAGGTAACTGGTGGTTGCTGTGATGCTAAACACTGTGACACTGATGTGTCAAATGCGATCATAGCAAAGTTTGGTGGAGCTCCCCAGTTGAAACAAGCTTAGAAGCAGGAGTGGCATCCACTTCCAAAAATAGCTTGCTTCCAGAAACTATGAACCTGGAGAAATGATAAAAGTTATACAAGCGTTCAGGTCTTTCATTCATAGGGTCACTGTGAGTCATCTCCAAGTCGACAGCACCTAAAAACAACATATTACCTACTGTTCCAATTGTGAGGATCCCCCCCATTATGTTGAGTTATAATCCACTATGATAGCTTTTAATTTTATCAGTCAGTGTTTTGAATCTTCTTCACTTTCTGGAAGAAAGATTGTGACAAATTGTGAATGAGTCTTCCTCCAGTCTTGAAGAAAGTTCAAGTTCACATCCATTGTTTACCTAGTCCAGCTTCTTGGGTTATTTGCTCAGCATATAGACTGACCAAGTAGGATGAAAAGATGTAAACCTGGCATGCACTTTCCTTGATTTTAAACCATGAGACAATTCCCTTGTTCTGTTTGAATGGCTCAGTATCACTCTGTGTACAGACTTCACAAGGGCACGTATAAGTAAATGTTCTTGAACTCTCATTTCTCACAATGTTACCTAATATTTGTTAGGATCCAAACATCCCCATGTCTTTGCATTGTTAATAAAACAGAGGTAAGTATATTTCTGGTATCCTCCGTTTTCAGTCAAGATGCAGCTGATACCAGCCATGATATTCCTTATTTTATATCCTCTTCTAAATTCACCTTCATTTTCTTTACCCCTGGCAGTTCCCTGTGGATATACTCTTCTAGTACACACATGCATGTATGTGTGTGTGTGAATACAGATATATAGATATGCATATATACATGTATGTATATAGAAAACTTTTACATATTAAAGTTGATTTAAAGGCAGTTTGTTTAAAGTCATCACCTTCTTTATGGGACAAAGATGGGCAATCTCCACATGTATGGTTTACAGCCTCAAAAAAGCCCACTGGAAGGTCACTTATGAGTTGGTTCCAATTTGAAGGCATATAACAACGTGAGTGTGTGAGTGTGTGTGCATATCTGGTGACATGCTTTACAATGAGTTGCTCTGCCAACGCTCTAACTCAATGGCACTGTGTTCCTAGTGATTCGAATTCACCACTGTCTCCTCAGGAGATGGGCTGTCTCCCCTCATTGTGACCACTGCCTCAGACATACAACTGAAGGTCACTATGAATTTGAATCAACTCAACAACCGTAGTTTGAGTTTTCATCTATTTCAAAGGTAGCAACTGTCAAAATCTATCTGGAATACAGTAAGATGAAATGGAATGGGGAGAAAAAGAAGAAAACTGTAAATACATTGAGAATGTCTAGTCCCTGAATGGGGCAAATGGTAAAATGTTCAACATTTTTCATAGAAACACATGTTGAAGGTTAAAATCTAGTCAGAGGTGCTTTGAAATCAGCCTAGTGATCTGTTTCTGAGAAGTCTCAGCTTGGAACCAATGGAGCAGCTCCAGTTTGCACCCAGGACAAGTGGTAGCAATAGCAGGTGCTGTGGGGTAGGCGCCTGGTGGTGAAAGTGACCACCACGCATGGCTGCTAGCTAAATTATTGGAGTTCACCTCCACCCAGCAGTGTATGAGACAAAAGCTCCCACAACCAACTTCTGAGAGAGCAACCACTGAAAACTGTGTGGGGCACACAGTTCTACTCTGATGCTCGTGGGTTTATGATGAGTCAGCCCGACTCAACGGTAACTGGTTTGCTTGTATCATGTACTAAGTTTTTACACACATTCTATCACACCCACAAAATAGGGTTTTTTTCTTATCTTCATCTGATAAATGACAAATCAAAGACAGAGAAGAGCTCCTTAATGCCTTCATGGTCATACAGTAATTAAGAAGCAGAACCAAGAGAACTGGTCTTAGATTCCTAAGACATATACTTTCTTCTCTTCCAACTATGTAATTATTCTAAGGGTTTGGTTTGTTGTTTTGGGTTTTGTTTTTTTGTTTTTGTTGTTGTTGTGTTTTGTTTTGTTTTTTCCTGAACTCCTGACACCTCTATGGGAATGGGACTGAAATCTTTATTCTAAATATGGGAAGAAGGAAATAGAAAGAACACCGTTCTGAGAATTGATTTTCGTTGGCAGATTATCCACAACAGAAGCCAACGACTGAGAGACAGCTATTTGAACCCAACTACGTCTGACAGCAGCTCATTCATTTCCAATATCTCACATTCTTTTCTAATGTCTTCTCATTATTTATAGACAATTTTGTTTCCTGTCCTTGTAACACCTTCCAAATTAACACCCTTATCTGTGTCGCTGTTAGCGAGTTCTTCTAAAGGGCTGGCCCCTGTATTCACCAAGCAGATGAAAAGCATTAGGTGGTATAAGGACTTTTTTAATGTCATTAGATTTCTTTAACACTGAACAGATGGAGCACATGACTGCGGCTGACCTAGAATTTAAACAATCGTGGGCTATAAAACAGAGAGACCCAAGATGCGGTGTGTTCATTCACAAAGAAGAACTATTAAAGGATTTAACATTCTTCTTCACTATTTAATTGGTGAGCCCATATAAGTTCACTAACAGCAATGGCAATTATACAGACACATACAGTACAAACTGACAACTCGGATGTACTCAATGTGGGATGTGCTCGGGTCTGGGAGGAAAAAATGGTTACAAAAGGTCTCCTTTGAGATGTCGCACACTTTTTATTTGAAGTAACTCACGATAACCACTGAACTCTGCCATTGATACTTTCCACAGTCATTTTAGGGATAAAACGGAAAAGCCAGCAAAACATGAGAAGGCATTCTATCAATTATCACTTGGGATCTGAGTACCCTGGTAATTGATTTTTTTTCTCTCTTATCTTTTCTTTTTTGCCTCAATTTGGCATAAAATTCAATATCACAGTGAAGTTGAAAGAGTATAGGGTCTGGAATCACTCACTGCTGGACTCCAACCCTGGTGTGAACTTCCAAGCTTGTGGCTAGTGGGTGAATGCTTAATCACTGCAACACCAGGCTCTGCTGCAGCATGAGATCAGGTTCCACTGGCTTGCTCTCTGCTTGGGATACTTGTACTCTCTTGACCTACATTAAGGACTGCTAAAGATTAAAAGTCCAGCGAAATGCATCATGGTAATAGCACAAGTGAAGGATGTTGTTCTGCCCAGGAAAGAAAATGCTGAAGGAAAAAGAAGTGAGAAAAAAAGAAATTTCTCATAATGATTTCATTTCTTTCATAGCTGTTCTGGTTTATATATTAGCCCTCTTTACCACCACACACTAAATATTGTTATTGTTATCGTGTTGCTGTTGCTATGTGCTGTCAAGTCCAGTCTGACTCATAAGCAACCCTCTGAACAAGAGATCTGAACCTTTGATCCTCACCGACTCCAGCACTTTTGAGATCATTGTTGTGACATCTCGTTGAGGGTCTTCCTCTCATATGCTGGTCTTTCCAAGCATGATGTCCTTCTCTGAGGGTTGGTCCCTCTTTACAACATGCTCAAAATATGTGTCACAGAGTTCCATCACTCTTGCCTTCAAGGAGCATCCTGGTTTCACCTTCTCCAGGGAAGATCTATTTTTTTCTCTTAGTAATCCATGAAGAATTCAGTGCTTTTCTCTAACACCATAACTCAAAGGCTTTGATTCTGCCATCCTTATTCACTGTGCAACTTTCAGATGCATAGGAAGTAAGTGAAAAGACCTTGAATCTTTTCATAGATCAGGTGGACCCTACACTTTAAACTGACTTTATATCTCTTTAATACTCTAGAGAGTTCCTTCACAGTGGATTTTCCCAAAGCAACTCATCCTTTTGCTTCCTGACTGCCGGTACTGATGAAACTGATTGTGGATTCAAGGTAGATGAAATCTCCGACAACTTCCATCTTCGCTCCATTTATTATAATGTTGCCTATTGGTCTGGTGGTGAAGAATTATGTTTTCTTGATGCTGAGATGTAATCTACATTGAAGGCTGTGGTCTTGATCTGCAGCAAATGTTTGAAGTGCAGTGAAAGTCAAATTGCTGATCCTATCACTACCAAGTTTATCAACTCTATTATATAATATTCTATATTAAAGAGTCATGGTGGCCAAAGGGCCATAGGGACAGCTGATAAGTTGAAGGATGATCAAATCCACCGGGTGCTCCCCAAGAGATTCATGTCTAAATGAGTAGAAATTAGAAGTAGTGAGAACACACACACACACACACACACACACCTTATCTCAACCAAATTCACTACCGTCTCTGCAAGTGTGACTCACAGCAACCCTCCGAGTCTCAAGACTTTAGACTTTCCCTTCTTTAGAGATGGACCTGGCTCATCTTCCCCCAAGAAGTGCCTGGTGCGTTTGAACTACCAACCTTTCCTTTAGTAATCTTACAAGTTACATACTCTATCATAAAGACTCCTTCTGCACTTATAAATATATATGTGCTTAAAGAAGAAATATGATTTTATTACATTCAAGTGTACATAATATTTGAGCACACTGTTGCCAGCAAGTGCCTTGCTTTGAGGAAATACAGGGAATGATTTGTGATTAGAGAATTAAGTGGATGACCTTTGCTTACACTACAATCACTGGGTTTATTTGTCAATGCACCCGTGAAAAGAGTTGGAAAGGAGCGGATTTCTTTTATGCCAAAAGGACTGTGAGTTTACCACCCGGCATTGACCTTTGGAATTCGGAATTCATCGCTCACAAACCTTAAGAGACACTTGCTTTGGGCTTAAGACTGTGTACTGAGCACGGAGCGGACTTTCTATTCCATAAAAATAAACCATAAACCCGATCTTGATCCTGGTAAAATAACATCCAGATTTAAAATAACAGCTAAAGTAAGAGTTTGTACTAAATCATTCCTGTCTCCACGGACCATTAAGGATTTTCTAGCTACAATTTTGTCTAGTTAAGAAAAGTGGTCTCCAGGTATTTGACTGCAACAGCTAGGAAGGGGGGGAAAAACTGGCCCTAAATGTCACCCCTAAAGAAATCCCTGACTTTACTCTTTATTACAGGGCTTGAGTCACCCAAGAGACAGAAATGAAAGCTTTCAAAAGAGCCCGATTTGCTTCCAGCTGGGTCTGAGAAGCTAAGTGCACATTCAGCCCCGCCTAGGAATTAAACAAGTTGTCAGGAAACTCTTATCAACTAGAGTGCTTGCTGCAGCCAAAACTTCTAGAGGCCCACTCAGGTTTGACCCCTGCTGTGAATTTGCATTTCTGAGCCCAGGAGGCCTAGTGGTCAGAAAGGAAACTGTGAAACCCTTCTGCAATCCCAATCCCGAAGGTGCAAGGTTCAAATCCACCAGCTGCTCCTTGGGAGAAGGATGGGCAATCTCCTTTCCTATGATTTACTGACTCTGAAAACCAGCTGGAGGGTCAGCTAAGGGTCGATTCTGACTAACTGCTTAGGGAGCTCTAGAAACAGCCTGAGCATCTTGTTAGAATGCAAATCTTGAGATGAACTATCTAGGTTTGAAAAGCAAATTCTCATTAGGATATTCAACCCAGAATATACAGGTTTGAATTCCTGCCTGTGGCATTTCTCCATATTTGATGATACTCGCCTGGCCTTGTGGGGTTGAGGTACATATTATGAAAGATTCACTTAAAAGAATCAAAGTTGAAATAATCAAGATTCGTTTGTCCCCCTTAACATTCATTAGGAATCATGCAGTGCCAGAGATCAATGTCAAGGGAAATAGCAAGGGCTCTCTTCCCACTGCTCATTTACTCCAGATATGAGTAAAACCCAGTGGTGGCAAGTCCGTGCGTTACAGATTCGAAAGGGGCTTCCTATGGTTTTTTTAATCTGTGAGCTTTTGGAAGAAGGTAGCCAGGTACTATCTTTAGCAGCATCTCTTATCAAGTTTGACTTCTAGAATGGTAGGGAGCACTGGTGGCTCAGTGGTAAGGGACATTCGTGCCAACTCAAAGGTACACAGTTGGAATCCACTGAGGGAGAATACTCTGTGGGAGCAAGACGGCAATCTCCTCGCAGGCCATTTACTGTCTCTGAAAACCGGCTGGACGGTCAACTAGGGGTTGGTTCCGACTCGATGGTACACAACACAACAACATTTATAATCCGACATCTAATTCTTTTTGAAAGATTAATGGTAGTTGTTGGAAAACTCACTTTCTATTGTCTGTGAACTGTGGACCACAAAATCATTTGGACCCATCCCAAAGCCTATGAGAGATTTTGTTCACAAGAAGTGTGGTAACTGTTAAAACAAAAAAATGCAACCTGTAATTTCAAGATGTGCTTTTTGGAAAACTGGGTTATTAAACTGTGATTCTAACTCTTGTGCTAAAATGTGTGCAAATGCACATAAACACAGACACACAATCAATACTCAACCAAGGTCTCTGTGTTAAAAATTAAATACACCAAAACATAAGAGAAGCACATAAAACTGCACCATCACATACTATTTATTCCTTATAGAATAACGGATCATAATTAATATAGAGAGAAGTACATTTGGAACAATCAGACAGAATGCTAAAATAAATATAAAAAAAACCAAACATGCATCACTTGACCAAAAATTCAGTCAACAATTTGGATGTAGGTGATAGAATACATTTGTGCACATGTATGCAGCAACTAAACGCATCCCTACAGAATCAGAACCAACTCATAGTTGACCCTCCAGCAGGTTTTCAGAGACTGTGAATCACATGGGAGGAGACTGTCCATCCTTCTCCAAGACATCATGTGAATTTGAACAATCTGCCTTTAGGTTGGCAGGATACCTCTCCACCATGTAGGCCACTAGAGCTTCCTATGTGTCTGTCTGTCCGTCTGTCTGTCTGTCCATCTGTCTGTCTATCTGTCTCTCTCTGTCTAATCTAATCTCTCCCTCAGCGTGTGTTGCAAATAGTATCACATTCCTGTTCTGTAGAAAACTTAAACAGAGTTATGTGAGCCTTAATGAACGCCGGCCCTTGTTCAATGCTTTCAACAAAAGCATATTGAATGCTTTTCAAGAGCTGGAGATATGAGAGATATCTTAGAAACTGAGCAAATCCCCACATACCGTTCAAACCTTCCTTCATAGCTTGCTACATCTCAAGAGATTTCCACTCAGTAGATGTGCTCACACTACACTGTTTTGAGTAAATGGGAGTAGAAATAAAAGGTTAATGTTAGAATTTTAAAAAGGCCATTACACACTATTGTCTCATATACCTTTAAGAAAATAGAGGGTAAGTCCTTAATCTTCAAGTGAGAGCTTCTGTGGCTTTGTGGTTAGAAGCTCTGCTGTTAGCCTGAAGGCACACAGTTCAAATCTACCCGCTGCTCTGTGGGAGAAAGATGGGCAATCACCTCCCAGGAAATCTATTACCTCTGAAAACTGGTTGGAAGGTCAGCTAGAAGTTGAGTCCAACTCAATGATACATAACAACAACAACTTATCTGCAATCAGTGGGGAGAGTTGTGTTGTCAACCCTAAAGAATGCAGTTCGAAGTCATTAGCTGTTCTCCAGGAGAAAGATGGGCAACCTCATCCCGTGAGATTTAGAGCTTCTGAAAATTCACTTGAGGGTCAGTTGTGTATTCCAACTTGATAGCAATGAGTGAACTGGGGATCTCTGACTCAAGGAAATAGCATATGCTATTTCATGATTTAAATAATTTCTGTATCTTCTCAATTACAATTGTTCAGATCTTAGAGAAGCAACTTCTCACTTAGAATTGTTCAGATAGAAAAAGTACAACACTACAAAAAGAATTCTCAATGCATTTGCCTGGTAGGTAATAGTTTTCAATCAACTAGAAACTGTAGCTGTATACTATTTCATTAAAAGGACCATGTCTCTTTCCCTTTCCAAAGCTGACTGGAAGGAAACTTGTAACCATATCCCACTCATCTTTGTATCCCTGACATGGAACACAAAACGTAATGAATCACTGGTATTTAAGATAGGCTTGTAAAATTAACCAGTGAGCATAGTCACTAAAATCACCAGCAAATCCTGATCTGCTTGTACCTAACACATTCTTAGGAAAACTAGCTTCACTACCTAGTATAATACTGCAACTGCAGCACATGACTCCCAAGCCCGATCCCATGTCCAGTCCAAACTCAGCAGAGGGGCAGAGAACTGCGTCGAGAGCTGTTCCCCCTGGGAATATGTTGTGTTTTAAATACTGAGGTTAACAATTCAATCACCTTCTGCATGAGAGTCTCTCGTGGGGAATGTGAATTTCTAATTCACACGAGGTGGAAATTCAATAACGTTATTGATGATAATGTGCCAACATGCCACAGGCTCACACTCAGAAAGGCAAAGGAGGATGGGAACTATGAGAGTAGAATATAGTTATCCGACGTTGACTGCCTCAGTAGGATTTAAGACGTTTATGTATTGGTGCACCATCAGAAAAATAAGGCAATCAATTTCATGCTGAATGAATTTACCTAGAGGTTTTCAATACATTTCTACTGGGTCCAAACAGAGCTTAACGAAGGGAAATTCTGGGTGGAGGAATCTGGAAGTGATAAATGCCAGGGCACTTACAGATTGATTCAGTGACTGGGGTAATGGAAATAGGTATGTAGGAGACAGTGAGATTGGCACAGGGTAGGCAGAGTTTAGGGCTGTCGTACATAGGGTTGCTATGAGTCATAGGTGACTCGACAGCACATAAAAATAACAACATTGGATTTTAGCAATAAAAATGTACATATGAAGGTCGTTACTTCCATCTCAATCCGTAAAATGAACTCACGCTCCCATAGCATTACCAGGAAAAGAAAAAGGAACTCCCTAATTCCTAGACAGTGCTATGATTTGGTTTCTGCTTCCCTTGATTTTATTGTTGGATTTTCTGTTTCCTTTATTATGATGCACTGAGGAGCTAGTGTATGCCAGACATTTTGGTATACACAAAAAGTTTACAAATAGGACATACATACGCCTGCCTACTAGACTGAAAGATCCTTGAGAAAAGAGAAAATAAACCGTGAGTGCAGGATAGGGTCCCAGGTAAACGTCCAGTCCATACAGGAGGCATACTCTTTGCCAAGGCTCTTTAGAGGAAGAGGTCTATTACAGGTCCCACTGTCATGAGTTTTAAGAGCTGGAAACAAAACAAAAAAAGATCCCCACCTCTAGATCAATAAGCAATATCATGATAAATGTTGAAACAATTCAAGTTGTCAATGATTTGGATTTACTTAAATACAAAATCAACTCACAAAAGAAGCAGATGTATTGCACTGAGGCAAATCTCCTGCCAACAGTCTCTTTAAAATGCTAAGGCTGTCATTTTGAGGACTAAGCTCTGTCTGACCAAGCCATGATATTTTAAGCACCTCATTGCATGCTGAAGTTGGACAATAAGTGAAGAAGAACTGATACCTTTGAATTGCACTGTTGTGAAGGAATACTGAATACACCATGCACTATCTAAAGAACAAAAGCATTTGTCTGGGAAGAAAGGTGACCAGAATGTTCTTTAGAAGTTAGGGTGGTGAGACCTTGTCTTATACATATTATCAGAAGATGCTAATTCCAGGAGACAGACACTGGCACAGGAAAGGGTCAACAGAAATGAGAAAGATCCTCAACACGATAGACTCACACAGTAGCTTCAATGATGGATCTCAGCACAACAGCAATGATAACAAAGGCTGGGGCAGTGTTTCTCTCTGCTGTTCAATGCATTCTCTTAGTGGGAACATGCTCAGTGGCCCTGAATGACAACTTACTTAAGGCAATAAGTGCTGTAAAGATGCAAGCAAGACCCAAGATCTGAAATCCAACTTCACTCATTAAAACCCCAGGCCCGCCACATACTCACTGTGTCCTTCACAGTGTACACAACCATTTAGTGATTCAGCGTGTTTATCTCCAAAATGGGAATGCTAGTGGTATTGACTCAAGTGCATAAGAATTAAATGAGCTAAATACACGTGAAGAACTCAAAACTGTATCAAACACAAGGTATGTTTGCTCTTACTGTGGACATTGCCTTCAGAAAACAGAGGAAAATGGCAGTTCAGAAATAACAAGTAATAAGAGAATTACAGACTGACAGAATGCTCACTTAAATATTTCCACTGCTTGCGTAAGCAATGGAAATAACGATAATAGAAGGCAAGGTTTATAGAACATTTAATATTTCCAACAATGGTGCCAGATTCTGATGCTTCTGTCTTATTTAACATCACAACCAATATAGGACAATCCAGATAAGGGCTTCCAAAATATCATTAATTGTCAAAGAAGTCAGAAATCCCGTTTTCACAATTATATTGCTGAAAATAATAACCTAAGAATTGATTTGGTATTGGAAGATGTAAACCACCCCCAAAGAGACATGCTCAATTATTACAACATCATCACCCTTCTGGCATGCAATGTTGGGAAATGTTCTGGGATGCTGGGAAATGTTGTTGTTACGGTCACAGCGTCAAGCACAAGTCACAGTGACCCAATGAACAACAGACATGAATCCTGTTCCACTGGGTGCCACCCTCACATCGTTGACACATTGGAGCCCACTGCTGCAGTCACAGTGTCAGCCCATCTCACTGCAGGTCTTCCTCTCTTTCCAAGCAAGATAAATGTTGTTATGTGCGGTCGAGTCACTTGCGACTGATAGCAACCCTATGTACAAAAGCCTTAAACTGTGCTCTGTCCTGTGCCAATCGCACTGCCTCTGACACTCCCATCCCCATTACCCCACTCACTGAATCAATCCACCTCATAGAGGGCCTTCCCCTCTTGCGCCATCCCTCTACCCTATCAAGCATGATGTCCCTCTCCAAGGACCGGTCTCTCTTTACAACATGTCAGATGAAGCCTCAGAATCTTTGCCTCCAAGGAGCAGCCTGGTTTAACCCTTTCCAGGATGAATCTGTTTGTTTTCTTGGCAGTCCAGGGTACATTCAATACTCTTCTCCAGCACCACAGCTCAAAGGCATCAATTCTCCTTCTATCCTCCCTAGTCATTGTCCAACTCTGTGATGCATAACAAGTGATTGCAAAGACCATGACCTGTATCAGACACACCTTAGTCTCCAAAGAGACACCATTGCTCTTCAGTACTTTCAAGGGTTGTATTTTGTTGAATAGGTGTGCCAGTATGAAAATCCAGAGCTGATGTGCTCAGAATTAAAGAAGAAAACAAAAACCGCTGGGTGGTGTAAACAGTCAGTGTTCACAGGCATCACCCAAGCGAGGAGGCTCCACTCTATTCTCAGATATCTTAAAAGAAAGAGCTGCAGATCTACCCCCAAAATAGTCATTGTGAAACTTGATGGCATACAATTCTGCTCCCACACAGCAGCAATTTCCATGACAGCACCTGGCTGAAGATACAAGACTGAGGAATGGAATGATTCCTACCTTTCTGAGCATTTTCAAAATTGGGCACCATCTCCCTAAAGAAGGAAACGAATTAACTTTGGAAAAATAAGGGTTATCAGGGTTATCTAATCCTATGCATAGACTTTATCCTTACAGTTACTCATTAGGTAACACCACATTTTATTATGTTCTTTAAAAGTGGTTGTAAGATTAAGATAGACATTGAAACCACTTATCTTTGGAGGATTTTGTAAAATACCAGCGCACAGGCATGAGTTCCATATATTCTGAATGAGGAGGTTGCGTGAGACCCGGAAATCACAGTGGCTAAGGCCTCCCAGGTGAGGCTCATGTAAACTCAAAATGAAATCCACTGCTGTATTGCTTTTCTGTGCAACAGTGCTTTCATGGGTCATTAATTAGTTAACTGTCTCCATGAGATAAGCGTTTTCAAGCAATGTTCTTACACACATGACGTTTTCAAACTTGCTTGTGAATCTATAGTTCTCAAAGACGTGAAGACGAATAACAGGAGGAAGTTATGTCATACAGTATGTTCAGTGTCATAGCAAGAATATCTGGATTTGGTCTGAGTGGAGGAAATAAGTAATAAGAGACAGGAGTTAAGGCTTGTTCCAGAGAAAAGCACTCTGATCCATGTAAGACATTTCATTCGGTGATTAGGATCTTAAAGGAGGAGATCAGTGACCGAAGAAATAATCTCTGTGCTAATTACTGCTGCTTCTCTTCACTCATCATTTCTTAGATCCTGGAAAGTTCACAACAGCAAGAAAGAACCATGAGCCACAGACTTCCTTTGACCACATGGGTACTGAATGGCATGACATGACTGCATGAGAGACAGATCTGTCTTGGAACTAGGTGGTCCAGAGAGACAAGGATGGTGAAACTTCATCTCATGTATTTCGGGCCCATTTTCTAGAGACACTGATGCAAGGGAAAAAGACAGCATTCTGGGGAAAACAGAGGATCAGCCCAAGAAAAGCAAGACCCTCAGTGTGATGGAGTGACTGTAGGGGTAAAGCCCTGTAGCCTTGACCATGGCAGAGATGGTGAGGACTGCACAGCATAGGGCATGGACGTGACCTGTTATTCATAGGGACACTAAGAGCTGTGGGAAACAGAACCTAACAATAACACCTGAATGAGTGCTGGGTTTATCCAGAGGTAGACAAGGCATTCAACCAAAGCTCACGGAGTGAATTCTAATTCTCTTTCCATGAGGACGTTGAGTTTGGAGAATGTTGTTTTCTGTTAAGTGCCATCGGGTCACACACGACTCATAGCAACCCTATGAACGAAAGACCTGGACACTTGTATAACTTTGGTCGTTTCTCTATGTTCATAGAGTTTCTGGAGGCAAGCCATTTTGGAAGTGGATGCTGCTCCTGCTTCCAGGCTTATTTTAATTTGGAAGCTCCACCAAACACTGTCCACCATGGGTAACCATTATCACATTTGGCACATCACTGTCACAGCGTTTAGCATCACAGCAACCATGAGTTACCTCTGTACAGCAAATGGACAGACCAGCACTATACCACTTAGAAGAATGTTTGACCAAAACCAATTAAAACCAGCCCTGAGTGCCACAGATTAAAATCATCCACCTTGGTCTTGGTAACATAACTTTCTGTCCACTAAGCCAATGTAGCTCTCTCTATGTTGTTGTTATTTTTGTTAAGTGCCGTCAAGTCGTAAAGGTGTAACTAATAAACAGTCCTTTTTCTCACATTTCATAGTCTGAGAATGAATGCTGCCATCTGGTAAGTGAAGTAACTTTCTGGGAGAGTTCAAAGTTCAGAGAAAGCTTATACGTAGGCACTTAACATCAGACCTGAGTATTAAGACAAGCTAAGAGTTAGGGGAGAAGCCAGACAAGGAAATTGAGGGATGCGGAGAGTGAAGCTGCCAGAAACTGTGCAGGAAAATGCAAAGAACTGAAAGGCAAAGAGAGGAAATTCAGAGCAGAGTTTGATGACAGACATCACCTGTTTTTGGATCAGTGTAAAAACTGTGTTTGCCTTTTCTACAAAGATGGTACCAAAAGCGAAGGAAGTGCCTGCCCCTCCCAATACTGACACCAAAGAAAAGGTGTTAAACACCAAAGAGGACGTTCTGAAGGGCATTCACAACCACACAACCACACACAAAAGAAAGTAAAAGAACATCCACATGGCACCCACCATTCAACAGCCTAAGGTACTTGAGATTCTGAAGCCCAAATACCCCGGGAAGAGGGCCCACAAACAAACAAGCTTGACCACTAAGCCATCATCAAGTTTCCCCTGATCATTGAGTCAGCCATGAAGAAGATAGGATATATCAACACACTTGTGTTCATTGTGGATGTCAAAGCCAATAAGTATCAAATTAAACAAGCTGTAAGAAGCTCCATGACACTGATGTAGCCATGGTCAACACCTTGAACAAGCCTGAAGAAGAGAAGGCCTGTGTTCGACTTCCTCCTGACTATGATGCTTTGGGTGTTGCCAACAGATTGGCATCATCTAAACTGAGTCCAGCTCACTAATCCTAAATACAACTTTTCCTCACTGTATAAAAAAAAAAAAGAGAGAGAGAGAAGCTGAAGCACTTGCTACAGAGGGTCAAGGACTGCAGCCTCCAATATGGATAGAGGCTCAATGTCAAGAAGACAAAAATTCTCACCACTGGACCAATTGGCAGCATCAGGATGGATGGTGAAGAGATTGAGATTATTCACAGCTTTAGTTTGCTTGGCTCAACAGTCAACACTCTTGGCACCAGTAACCAGGAAATTAAAAGAAGTATTGCTAGGGGAAAGTCTGCTGTTAGGGACCTCTCCAAAATACTGAAGAGCAATGGTGTCTCTCTGGAGACTAAGGTGCGTCTGATACAGGCCATAGTATTTACAATCACTTGTTATGTATCAGAGAGTTGGACAATGACTAAGGAGAATAGAAGAAGAATTGATGCCTTTGAGCTGTGGTACCGGAGAAGAGTATTAAGTGTACCATGGACTGCTAGGAAAGCAAACAGATTCATTCTGGAGAGGGTTAAAACGCCGAGGTCCCTGGAGACAAGGATTCTGAGGCTCCATCTGACATACTTGGACATGCTGTAAGGAGGGACCAGTCCTTGGAGAGGGACATCATGCTTGGGAAGCTGGAGGGACAGCGTAGGAGGGGAAGGCCCTCTGGGAGATGGATTGATTCAGTAACTGGGGTACTTGGGATGGGTGTATCAGAGACAGTGCGATTGGCACAGGACAGAGCCGAGTTCAGGGCTGTTGTACATGGGGTCGCTAGGAGTCGCAAGCGACTCGACGGTACATAACAACATAAAAAAAAAAAACCACCACAAAAAAACAACAAACCCAAACTAAAAAAACCCACAAAACTGCATTTGCATTCCTATTTGCCCCTGTATGATTTGTGTGTCTTTGAACAAGTCATTTAGTGTTACCTTCTACAGAGGAGAAAAAAGGAGGCTTGAAGAGTCCTGCGCATTTAACGTGTGGGGACTAAATGAGACAACTGTGGGTGGAAAGTGGCTGTTACCATAGCTGCTGACACATGAGTGCGCAGTAAAAGCTGCAAGACAATTGGCAGGTAAAGAGTGATTTAAAGGCAAGGCCAAAGGCCAGAGGAGAGGGCTCCAGTGCTGAGTGTCAGGGAAGCTGGCTTGTGTTGTATAAAGACCGCTTCAACAGCATAAAGGGAAATCGGCAGTAGGATTCATGTGTTCCTTACTAAATGGCACTTGAAGGAGTGGCACTGGCCAGTTGATGGATGGTAGGACAATCTGCATATCACCTCTAATCATTACTCACTAGATTGATAGGGTGGTATTAATAAGTTCAGAATACCCTATATATGCATCAGTTATAAAACTATAGTTATAGAATTATAAAACTAACATCCCTATTTTTCAGCCTGCAAAAGGAGTTACTTAGCCTCCAAATTCTGTTTCCTGTCTTTAGTCATGTAAAGTAGTTTGGTCTATCTGTTTACCAGAAGAGGAAATGCATCTCTCCTAGATCCTGGTGAGGCTGGTTCTCCTGTCATATGTAAATTGTATCTTAACCTGCTTGTTGACTGAGAAGAGAACTGTGGCCTTCCTGAATTACTGATACTTACATGTGAACGGTTCTTTTCAGATGTAGAAATTACCTTTTATTACTAACACACTTGGCACCAGCAGCCAGAAAATTAAAAGATGTATTGTGATTGGAAAGTCTGCTGTTAGGGACCTCTCCAAAGTACCGAAGAGCAATGGTGTCACTCTGGAGACAAAGTTGCATCTGATACAGGCCATGGTCTTTGTAACCACTTGTTATGCAACAGAAAGTGGACAATGACTTGGAAGGATAGAAGGAGAATTGATGCCTTTGAGCTGTGGTGCTGGAGAAGAGTATTGAGCGTACCATGAGCTGCTAAGAAAACAAACAGATTTATCCTGGAGAGGGTTAAACCAGGCTACTCCTTAGAAGCAAGGATTCTGAGGCTATATCTGACATACTTTGGGCATGTAAGGAGGGACTGGTCCTTGGAGAGGGACATCATGCTTGGGAGGGTGGAGAGACAGCACAGGAGGGAAAGACCCTCTAGGAGGTGGATTGATTCGGTGACTTGGGTAATCGGGATGGGTGTATCAGAGACAGTGCAATTGGCACAAGATAGAGTACGGTTTAGAGCTGTTGTACATAGGGTCGCTATGAGTCACAAGCAACTTGATGGCACATAACAACAGCAACAACAACTAACAAAAGTGCATTGTTAAATGAGCTAGAGTTTCACCCTGTATAAACCTGATAACTACTCCCAGACAGGGAGGCAGTCTCAGAGGTGACTCGCTGTCTCCCAGATCTGTAATAAAGTGCTTATGGATATTGCAAACCCTTTTGTCTTATTGGCAATTTGACTACGTAAAGAATCCCTTGTGTTCAGTAACAAGATCATCTTTTCGGAACTAACCTTTTTCTGTCTCTCTCTGCTTTTTGAAACATGAACAATGATGGTCCCTAACTCGCTTGGTTGTTGTGAGGGATACATTCATTACAAGGAAAAGCAGGAGACTTTCATCCAAAGAGTTGGCTAAGACTCACGCGGAGATGTACTGGAAGCCAAGGCTGGTGATCGGCGCCCCAAGAATCCCAGTCCTTAAAACCCTACAGAGCAGCTGTGCTCTGAACAACACATGGTCCTAATCTACTGGAGGGCAATTAGCAGCAATGCCAAGTAACAAGGCAGGTAACACGGTAAGAGGTAACATATAGGGGTTTGGCTCTGATTGGCCCCTGCTTAGATCAGGTTATTCCAAGAATATCTGTCAACAACACAGTAACACAAATGAAGATAAAGAGTAGTGAAAATACCACTCAATTTCCGTCCATGAGAAAGGAAGATGAAGAAACACATGCCTGCACATCTAACACAACCGTTCCAAAGAAAACAAACAAAAAGTTGATCAGAAATATTGCGATGGACACTGGGCTTCTGACACTGATGCTAAGAACCTTGCCATTGGTGATTTAATGGGGAGAAAATCTGGCACTGGAGTTTAAATGAAGGTTTTCTTCCTATGAGCTGCGTGATACTGGCAAGCTTCTGAGCCTCTTAAATTATTATTTTTTTTTCTTAAAAAAAGAGTATGAAAACCTCTATCATATCTGTCAGGGTCCTTGTGAAGATGAAATGCAACAGTACATGAGAAATGTGCTTTCTACTCGCTAATAGAATTTGCATTTGAATGGTTGCAATGTCAGTGGCTCCTTCAAAACTGTTGTTCTCTCTCAGGGAGAGAGACTCTGGGAAGCAGTGAGTCCCAGTGAGTCCTACCAAAAAGCTGTAGGGTCAAAGAAAGGGATCAAGGCTTAGCTAGCGCGTTATGTCATCAATCCTTCCCCTCAAAGGTTACCGAAATCCACAGGCTATGTGGCTCTCTGGATGCATGAACACCCACCCAAATGTTAGCACGGAAGCTGACGTTTGCTTAAGAGTTAAGAGCTTGACACAGAGCACCACAAGAGCAGATACCTGCGGAAGCCGAACCCCTCCTACACGAAACACAAACCCAGGCATCATCTGTGAAGACTGAGAGATTAGCTTCAAGAAAAAGAGCTATTCCCAGACACTGAGGAGAAATTAGAAACGACCAGCTGGTATGAATCAAGAGAAATATGTTACTAAAAGGTGGTGGAGCAAGCTGTTTACAGAGAACTAGGATTTCTAACAGCTTTCTCTGGCACGGCGATTTTTTTGTTTTGTTTTGTTTCATTATCCCCCCGCCCCCCGCCCTGTTTTTCTTCTAAGTCCTTTGGAAGGATGCAGAATTAATGGCTGCGAAATGTGAAAAGAAACGTGGCAGAATCAAAGGATGCTTTGTGATTTCCTTTCATTTCAATAAGGAAAGGAGAGAATGGAATTCAACGCCCTCAGAATCCCTGCCTATCAAGAGCCTTGCTTGAAAACATGAGTTCACTGTCCTACCTTGAGAAGCCCTATGCAGGGCATGTGGTTAATGCATTTATCTGCTCAGAGAAAGATTGGGGGTTTGATTCCATCCACAGATGCCTTGGAAGAAAGGCTGAGTGAACTATTAAAAAAAATACTCTGTCATTGAAAAATCTGATCACTGTACGTGCCATACAAAGGATCACCATGAACAGGAACCGAATCAATGGACCTGACTGGGTTTAGGGTTTAGTTTCTTACTTTGAAGCTTCTCTCATCCATTGTCCAAACCCAATATCCTATGTATGTACATACACACATGAAAGATAAATCATACAGATGTTCCAAAGCCCCTAAAACCTTACTTTTTTCCCAGAAGACTTTGAGGTTCCCTCTAGGAATTCCCCCCCCCCTTTTTGCCCAAGTTTTATCACAAGCTTGAAAAAAGAAAGCCCTTATAAAAAAGTCTGAACAAGATTCTTATAAAGGCAGTTGTGTTGGTCGTGTTGTTACATTCTGGTGAGTCACTTCCGACTTATAGCGACCCTATGTACGACAGCCCTGAACCCTGCATTATCCTCTACTAACTTTATTGTCTCTGACACACCTACACGCATTACCTCAGTCACTGGGTTAATCTAACTCATCAAGGGTCTTCCTCTCTTGTGCTGTCCCTCCACCCTCTTAAGCATGACATCCCTCTCCAAGAACCGGTCCATTCGTGCAACATGCCCAAAATATGTCAAACGAAGCTTCAGAATCCTCACCTCCAAGGAGCAGCCAGGTTTCACCCTCTCCAGGACGAACCTGTTTGTTCTCTTAGCAGTCCATGGTATATTCAGCACACTTCTCCAGTGCCAAAGGCATCAATTATCTATCATCCCTAGCCATTGTCCAGCTCTCTGAAGCAGTTAGGCATGTCAGGGTCTCTGAAATCTGATGTTTATTCAAGATCATCCTTCCTCCATTAAAGTTGAATGGTAATATCTACTACAACATATTTGGAAACCGAGGTGACACTGAGTGACTGACACAGTGGCCTTAGATACAACAAAACCCTGTTCCATCCCCGCACCATCGTCACAATCTCAGCTATGAGTAAGTCCGTGGTTGCATTCATTGTATCCATCGATCTCACTGAGAGATGTCTTCTCTTTCAATGAACTTTTCCCAATACAATGGAAAACAACAGAGTCTTCCTGATAATAGGACCAAAGCTGAAGACCAAATTTCCCCATCCTTGCTTCTAAAAAGCTTCTGAGCTGCACTGCTTCCAAGATGAATTTGCTCCTTGGTTGGTCCATGCTGTATTCGGTGGCAAGCTCTGTGGTATTGTCTGTAGGAAAATGCACTGCTAACTCAGCAGCACCACCACCCTGGAAGTTTGAACCTACCAACAGCTCTATCGGAGAAAGAGGGACAAGTGACATCCTTGCTCTTTAAAACTTTAAAGATATCCTTGACAGTGTATTTGCTCAGAGCAATATATCTTTTGATTTCTTGACTTGACTGATGTTTCCAAGGTGTTGATGATGAAATACATGACAACTTCAAGCTTTCACCCATTTATGATGGTGCTTATTGATCTAGCTCTAAGAATTGTGTTTTCTTTATGTTGAGGAATATTCTGACAACTGTAGTCTCTGCTATTCTTCCGTATAAGCTTCAAGCCCTCTTCACTTTCAGCAAGCAAGTCTGTGACATCTGAAAACGAGTAGCTATTGATTAGTCTTTTCCAGTCCTTATACCACATTCTACATTTAGTCCAGCTTCGAGAATGATTTACTCAGCATTCAGGCTGAATAAGTATAGTGAGAAGCTACAATCCTGACACACACATTGCCTCATTTGATACCACGATGAAAGCTACGCCCCTGATATTTCAAATACCAGCAGGCTCACCCAGGGAAGACAGATTTCAGAGAAACTTCTGGACATGGACAGACTAGGATTCACAACTGGCCACTTAATAATAGGCCACTGAAAAACCATATGAGTAGTAGCAGAACATGGTGCGATATAGAGCTGGAAGTTGAGGATCTCAAGCTAGAAGACACTCAGAATCTGATAAGTAAAGAGCTGTCTCCTCATAGTAGAGTCTACCTAATGATTGGATAGAGCAAAACTATCTCCCAATCAAACAATGTTATTTGCTTAAGTGGTACTAATTTAAAAGGGGGGGAGGGACAGAGAGAGTGAGAAACATCTGTAAATAGTTATTTACTAAGTGGAACACAAAATGTACATAGTATGAATATAACAAAATGAAAAATTGTCCAAAATAAAATGGAACCTATGAAGACAAATAACCTAAGATTAGTGAGATGAAATGGATGAATGTTTTTCATTTTTAATCATTCATATGGTCTGCTATGCCAGAAATGACAAACTGAAGAGGAATATTGTCACATTCATTGTTTAAAAAAAAAGTCAGTATCTACCTTGAAATATAATGCCATCAGCGATAGGATAATATCGATATTCATGCAAGGAAACTTGCATATTCATGCAAGTCGGTATTACCTACAGAATATAGATAAAATAGATACTGAGTAGATGCTATCCATGGGACACCTTCAGTATTTAATACACACTAGTTGTCTTTTACTTTTCTCCTTCATACACATTAGGCCCATTGAGCCTCAAGAGAAGGGGTAGTTCAGGGAAGGCGAGTATTATGCTGAAAGTCAACGCTCCCAAGTAACTTGTTTTAGAAAGCCTAGCATATCCAACTGTCCTAGAACACAAAGCTTCCCAGTGTGACCTCTTCAGGGAAACCTGCTGAATGGCTGCATTTCTCTTTCTCTGTTGTCTAGTTTAGAATAATCTTAGATCAAAGAGCCACAGAAAAGAAGAAATGAGAAGTGGTGGATGGTTCAAGAAGCGTTCAGACTGTTTAGCGTTAACTAAGATTGGTCAACTCTGTTTCCCAGGTAAATTTTCAAGTCTCCAATTGACTATGGAAACATCTCTATTGAGACTGATGTTGTTGTTGCTGTATACTCTTGTTGAGTTGGAACTGACCCATTGCTGACCCTCCAGTGGGTTTTCAAAGGCAGTTTAATCATATGGGAGAAGACTGCCCATCCTTCTCCCAGGGAGCAGCTGGTGGATTTGAACCACACACCCTTGGGATTGCAGCTCAACATTAGGCCACTAGAATTAAGCAGTATACTTCTCCCCACCACCAGCACTAATTTACCCAGTATATTCTGCTGAGGCACTTGGAAGAGCTTCACTATGCTCAGCTTCAAAAGGACTCAAAAGTGTTGTGAGGTACCCTCAACTAGGTGGATTGACACAGTGGCTGCAGCAATGGATTTGAGTGTGTCAGAGATTGCAGGATGTCACAGGAAAGGACAGAATGTGGATCTGTTGTTCATTGGGTTACCATGAGTCATTCTCAACTCAATAACACCTAACCACAACAATGTAATAATATCATGATAATATTGAATAATATTTACTTCATCAGGTTATTTGAGCATTAAATAATGTACTGAGTGCTTACCTCAGGACCTGATACATAATTTGTGCTCAATACTTTGTGGTCATTCCAGCTATTGATTATAAAAGAAGTTAATGAAAACTCTTTCATAGTAGCAAATATTTCTGAAGTCTGAATATTCTTTTGGATGCATTTTCAGAGAGACAGCACTGAGTCTCTGTTGCTTTTTCTCCTTGACCCTGCTTTACACTTAACGTGGCTGTTGGACAAAGAGTTGTGGTTTCAGTGTCTGTTAATCAGACAGACATCTGTGATTGATGTCTCTGGCTTTTTCCCTCTTCTCTTGTTGTTGACCAGTGTCTCCAGATTTGTTAATAGGTCCTCTGGCCTCATTGGTTTATATAAGACAAGCCTGTAATCATTCAGTATTATATTTATTGAGATCACATTATTGTTATAACTTTTAAATCATTACAAAGCAGGGAGGGATAGGAGGGAAGAAAAAAAAACACCTATGCAACAATGAATGAATTTTCTCTCTTTTTAAAGCAAATGGAGGGGGTGGGGAGAAAAATGTGCAACAATGAATGAATGAAAAGCCAACTTTTCTGTAAACTTTGGTTAAAATCACAGTAAAGACAAGATATAAAAAAAATTGTTGTTAGGTGCTATCAAGTCAACTATGGCTCCTAGTGACCCTGTGGACTACTGCTTGGACCCTTGCCCTATCTTATTCCATCCTTATGGTCTCCACCATGCTCCCATCGACTGTTGTAGTCACTGTGGCAATGCATCCAGTTGACGCCTCCGCCATGCTCCCATCGACTGTTGTAGTCACTGTGGCAATGCATCCAGTTGACGCCTCCACCATGCTCCCATCGACTGTTGTAGTCACTGTGGCAATGCATCCAGTTGACGCCTCCACCATGCTCCCATCTATTGTTGTAGTCACTGTGGCAATGCATCCAGTTGACGCCTCCACCATGCTCCCATCTATTGTTGTAGTCACTGTGTCAATGCATCCAGTTGACGTATCCACCATGCTCCCATCGACTGTAGTGATCCCCATCTCAATCCATCTAGTTGGTGGTTTCCCTGTCTTACGTTGACCTCCTACCTTTCTTAGCCTCAAAACACTATTACGACATAGTAACAAAACAACATCAGCTCATTATTTATTTCCCATGTTGCTGATGTCAACTCAACTGCCACAGTGATCCAATGAGAAACAGGTCTGAGCCTTGCCTTACCGTGTTATCCTTGTGATCTCTGTATCTTTCAGATGCTTTTCTGCCAAATAGATCCAATGTATATTGATTTTTTTAAAAAGTATATAATTTGCCAGAGTTCTTACACAGAGAAGTCATTAATAATGTCCCTGACTTCCAGGAATTCCCATTCGAGCCCATTGTGACAGCATTGTCAATCCATCTAGTTTGAAGGTCTTCCCCTCTTTTGCTGACACTCCACCATTACTGTATTTCTCCAGCGACTGGTTCCTCACAAAAATATGCCCAAAGTAAGTGAGACAAAGTTTCACTCTCCTTGTCCCTGGGGAACATGCTGGCTATACTTCTTTGAAGGCAAATTTGTTTGTTCTTTTGGCAGTCTGTTGGTTATTCAGTATTCTTCTCTAAGAACACAATTCAAAGCCATTGATTTTTCTTCTACCATTCTTTTTCATTGTCCAACTTTCAAATGTATGGGAAGCAAGTGAAAAATACCATGGTCTGCATCAGGGATAAGTTAATCATTAAGCTATTTCCCACGCATGGATAATATTCTAGACATTATTTCCAAATGTAATTTGATTTTTTTTTGCTTAACAATGATTGTTAGGATTATGGTGAAATAAGGCAAATGTGAATTTTCTAGAAGTTATTTTATTTTTTAAAAAAATTAGCAAAGTTTCAATAAAAATTACATTAAATGTGTCAAAGAAAACCCTGATCATTCCCTAAGTGCATCTATATGAGATAGTATTATTCAGAGTTATATTCAGCTGCTTTCCTGCCTTACAGATCCAATAAATAGATATTGATTCCTTGGATTTTACCAGAGTTGTTATGCCAAGGCATGATTAATAATATATTGTGCATCCCTTCAAAGAGTTCCCATTCTAGGTTTAATTCCTCCCCTGCCCCCAGAAGATATGAGTCAATGAAAAATAAAAATTGAATACAATTAAAGTTGAGTGAAAATTGTAACACATTTTCCCCCTAAATGACATTTTTATTCTCTTTTTTCAGAATTAATGTGTGAATTTTTTTCTTAAATCTTCTTATATTCAACTCATTCCTTAAAGGACTGAATTCATTACTTCTGAGTATGCTTAGTTATATTTACAACTAAAATAAAGGGTAAACAATGTAAAAGATGCATTTCAATTTCAACATGGCATTGATTTTGATCAACTTCCAAGGCTATGGTTCAAAACTACAGCTACCATAAGAAACTGGAAAGAACCCACAGACACGTTCATTCACCATGGAAGGCAAAAGCAACAATTGTTAGACGACTCACATTTGGAACAAAAGACTGTCACTGTTTAATTCAGATAATGAAATTGAATAAGTCAGGAAGTTTCTAGGAAGGACACATCCTAAGAACTCAGAGCACTTGATCTTTCCTATAAACACAGAATGAAGTTCCTGACTGGATTCATGCAAGTTTACACCCTTTCAACCCCTAACACACACGTACAAGGGTTTTTGACATGCCTTCTAGAAGACAAAGTCATCATTTTTAGGATCCCAATTGCACACATTCTCAAAAGGGCAGAATGCATTTCCCTTAAATGGAAGCCCTTACTCGTTCATTCCTTTCATTCAAACAAGTGACTACTAAGTGATAGGACCTTGCTAATAAGTAAATAAAAAGTGAGATAGACTTCATAGCACCGAAGTGGGGGAAGTTTGGAGATGCTTGGGTGAAGCTAATACTGGAATACAATATAAAAGGAAAAGAGGAAAGAATATGATATGTATAAGAAGGGTTCCTTTAAATCTCCCTAGAGATCAGGATGATGGATCTGTCCAATTTTTTTCCACCTTAAAACTGTACAGCAAACCCCGTATCAATGGAACAAGGATACATATTACTCACACAGAGCTGGAAGTAGTGGGAGGAGACAAAGTAATCTCATACCAAAAGTAATGAAAACTATTTGTGCAATGGTACCTCCCATGTCCACCCTACCTCACATCCTTAAATGGAAAATACTTGGGGGGGGGAGCGTATTAAAGTTTCTGAGTAATACTAAAATAGAAAACATGTCAAGCTACAACGAACTGGTTCTGTGGACGACAATGAGCAACTCTAGTTCATATAACACCTATTAACATATCACAGAATACGCTTGGAACATACTACACTGGGCTCTCCAGAGGCCACAGCATCGCATGTGTGTCTCCTCCGCCCGGATTTCCTGCAGCGTAGGTGGCCTGGATAATCTAGAAATCAAGATGCCCAGGGGCTGGTAAATGAGGTCTTTCTGTCTGTGAAGGCTGAGTACATCACACTCTTCGATAAGTGATACAAGTTTGCAATACAGGAGGCAAGGCCTTTTGATCCCACATGGATTTTTCCCCCCTCCTCTCTGACTTCTCTGTGGAGAGAAAGTGCAGAGAGATAAGACAGGGAAGAGGATATTTTTAGCTGAGAAGTAGCTCTTCTCAAGAAAGACACATTTAGAGAAATACTGCTCTCAGATACCAGCTTTTCTCTCTTTTAACAAATGTGCATAGGAGTTCAATATATAGTTTGTTGAGTGAATCAATGTTGAAAAAATTAAATACAGTGAATGCAGAGTACTGGGAAGGTGTGACTGTGTGTCTAACCCTCTATTGCTTCTGATTCCAACTGGCTTATTTCCCAAAAGGGAAATATAAAGCAATACAACTTCAAGATGTGAAACTACCTTGTCTCGGCTTTCCTTCAAAAGGAATGAATTACAACATCTCCACTATATTTCCTGATTTCCTTCCTAGTATCAGTTCAACTCTTCCTTTCTATTCTTTATGTCATTAAGCTCCTAAATGAGCACACCTCCTCTCCATATTGCCGTCTTTATCTTGTAACAACAACAATAATAATAACAGGAGATGAATTGGAAAGAGTGATTACTCTGTTCCAGACATTATGCTGAATGTTACAGAGAGATTCTCACTTCCTCAACACACTCGAGAGCCTCTATTATCTTCTTTTCACATTTGAGAGATAAGGAGCGCCAGGAAGTTAAATAAATTGCTCTAAATCACTCAACTATTATGGCAAAACTGGAATCTGAAAGCAAAAGTTCCTGCTTACCTTCTCCACTGAGCCTCACGGTTCACCTTGGTGAAGTCATTCATCTGAAAGGACTTCTCTACTCCCTTTATTACCCTGTGCTTATCTTCAGCTCGTCCACAGCACAGTAACAACACTTAGGGAGCTCTGGAAGCGCATTGGTAAGACCTGCACTGCCAACATAAAGGCACATGCTTCCAATCCACTACCTATTCCGTGAGAGAAAGATGGGCAAGCTCTTCCCATGCAATTTCCACTGGTGAAAACCGGCTGCAAAGTCAGTTATGGGTTGGTTCCAACTCGATGGGACACCGACACCACCACTACCACCACACTACAATGATGTCTGTTTAGTCCCACTTTCTCTGTGAGTTCATTTAAAAGAATATGATTTTCCACTGAGCTGCTGTGCTAAGCGTTAGAATACTACAGATCTCCCTCACCCCGGAAAAAAAATTAAAAAAAAAAAAAAAAGAATTTCCAATTCAATCATAAAAGTTGCTGAGAAAATGGGATTTTTAAAAACAGGAATTTGCCAGCTTTGCTAGGATTCATTCATTGCATAAGCTAAGAGAAACCTTTGATGTAGAAAGAATGAGAATAAACTCCAAGTTAGCTACTATTAATAGACATCCTGAAAACAGAGGCCATGATTTCCCATTCATCAGTAAAGCTTCCAGAGTAAGTTCGTTAAAGCTGAGGATATTCAATAGGTGTCTCCTGAAATAATGCCTACTCTTAAGATTAGTGAAAACTGTGGTCTCAATGACACACATATTTTAAAAAAAAACACCAAAAAACACTCAAACTCATTGCTTCAAATGGGAACCAACTCAAAACTGACCCTCTAATGGGATTTAGGAAGGCTATAACAGGATTCTCCCCAAGAGAGACAGACACAGAGACTGTCCAGAATGAGCTCAGAAATATCAGAAATTGTGAAGATGGCTCAGGATAGGACAACATTCACTGGGATGGATGGCTAAGTTACACCCAACACAATGATACCTAACAACAACTAAAACAACTCTACTACCTTCCTGGCAAAGCCATGATCTACTCTCTCATTTTGTCTTTTTTTTTTTCCTTATTGTAACTCGAGTGAGTCTGCATTGCTAACTGGTTTTCTATCCAATTGTCTTGCTTTTTTTTTTTTTAAACGAAGACTTAGAAGAAAGTTTTTAGAATGTGACTGCTGAAGAAACTGAATGAAACTATGCATAACTTTGAACAACAAAACCCTAAAAGAAGGTTCTTCTCTCTTTCTGTTTTTATTGGCTGTCCTTCCTTTTCTCTTTTTGTTTTCATTCTCTACAAAATGAACCCATTCCTCTTTTTAAAATGACTTGTGTCCAGTAAAGAGGCATCATGCAAGGTTTGTGATGAACTCAACTGCATTAAGCTCTCTGAGTGGCAAATGCTTAAACACAGAACGACTTATCCACAAAATGACCAAGCACTGGTAAACTTGTGATCACAGTTTCCATGTGAAAGAAGCAAGATGAGTGCGCAGAAAAGGTCCCCTGCCTTTAAACCAGCAGGCAGAACTAAGTTTATCCCATAGCAAGAACATTTGTATCTCTTTATTTACACTGAAGTCATTCAGCTTGAGAATAATTGTACATGATGATGTTGTTCTTGTCAGGTGCTGGCGAAATGATTATGAGCCATAGTGACCTATGAAATAAAAAGCTGAACCTTGTTCTCTCCTGTGCCATCCTCACACTTTCTTACACACAAGCGCCCTTTGCAGCAGTCACAGTGTCAATCCACCTGGTTGAGGTCTTCCTCCCTTTCACCAACTCTTCACCCTTCCCAGAATCATGTCCTCCAAGGAAGAGCCCCTTCTAGCTACATGCCTGATGTGAGGTGAAGCCTCATCATTCTTGTCTCCAAAGAGCACTCCGGCTGCTCCATCTCCAAGACATACCTTTTCGTTTTCGTGGCTGTCCATGGAATGCTCAGTGCTCTTTTCCAACACCACAGTTCAGAGGTGTCAATTTTTCTTCTATAATCCTTATTCATTGTCCAGCTTGCAGGTACAAGTGCTCAAGAAAGACTCTGGCCTGAATCAGATGCACCTTAGTCTCCAAACTGACAGCATTACTCTTCAATAATTTGGAGGTCCCTAATAGCTTTGGTTAAATATATTGATTTTCCAACAAAAGAGAGAAAATTATAAAATGTATTTTATTTTCTCTAATAACATAGGGTCGCTATGAGTCGCAGGCGACTCGACGTCACATAACAACAAGAACAATAGAAATTCTGTACATAAGTAATTAGATTAAGTATCAACTTGGTTAGTTGCTTCCAAAAACTGTGTTTAAATATGTGTGCAAGTGTGCATACACACACAGACACACACTCACTCACTTTAGCTATAAATAATTGCATACGGGAAGCTTATAATGACAGATCCATTTCAGTGCTATTTCATGAAAGTGTTCATTATATAACAAGAGTGCTGTTTGCTTTCTTTTAAAGAAGGAGAAAGTAGTCTTTGAAAAGCTGAAGATTCAAAGCTTCACAGGGCAAAACCTGAAGGTAAACTTACAGGCAAAATGTCTACAATTGACTCAAATGATCAGTAGACATAATAAAACTAATCTTAGAAAAAAGGAAAGAGAGGAGGTAAATTTACATGGTATTCTATTATGTTCTTTAATGTTATCTAATTTCCAAGCAGACTCAAGATGCTGCAAATTCTATTTTATGAGGGCAAATTAAGCCTAGTTTGCATAAACACAAAGCAGATCTATTTTTACAGTAAAAATATCAAGTTCATGAACAGTATTTCTATGATGTTGTTTCGCAAATTTGTACTTCCTTGGCAAGGAGAAGTTATTTTACTTTTCAAAAATAAAACAGGCGGAAAAAATAAATAAATAAAAAGTGAAGCAAACCACTCGGTCCCCTGCAACTCATTCCAGCTTCAATTGTGTTTTCATTGGTATTGATTTTTCTGCACCCCGCTGCCATAGAGCGGGACTCAAAGTTCTTCAGGCAGGAGGTCCAGCCAGCGAGGCAGGGTCAGGCTAACTGGTATGCCAGGTAAGCTGGAGATGGTTCTGTATACTCACTGATCTCTAGTGAACAATTTCACCTAGGTCTCTAAGAGCACACAAATGGGATAGTCAGCTACAGATTAGTAAACAAGCACAAGTTACCTTGTGTTTCTCTTGCTCACTGGGGTTCTATTCCTGTCAAAACTTCTAAATCTGAAAAGAGGCTTGGAATCTCTAGGAAATTGCTGTGGGGTTGGGAGAAAGACCAGCCAGTCCCAGCCACACTTTGCTACAGAACCTTTGATATGGTGGGGGAAACGAGAAGTTGTTCACGACACCTTACGGACGCAAGCAAACCCATCTTACCTTGGATGGTGGATAAACTGAGACTGCTGGGAGGGGTCAGAAGAGACTTCAAGCTGAACTTTATGTGGTTCATCTCCGCTGTCTCTGACCGGCTTCTGTCTCCTCAGCACCACAACTGGAGTGCAAGGAACCAGAACAGTCCTGCGGCAGCATCACGCCAATGAGTGTGTGACCCACTCGATGCACACGCTTCATACAGTGAGGAGGCTCGATTGAGAACATTAGGTGCACCTGGGTAATTTAGTATTTCTAACTGATTTTCAGAGTAGATTAGGTGTTAATGTAATATTGCTTGGCAAATCATTTCCGCAGAAGCCAGTTAGGGGAAGTGGTTATATATTCAAAATTAGGTTTTGGCCAATTGATTCTTAATTACACAATCAGAGGCTCAAGAGATCAAAGCTAATAGCCCCTTCTCCTTCCCTCAGAGACACACACACACACACACACACACACACACACACACACACACACACCCCCTTCTGAAAGGTTCTAGCAGCTCTCAGGAATCAAAGCATATCCTGGCAGTATTTGTCTAAGAATAAAGCTTCAAATGTCTAAGCAAGACCACCTACAGTCTATCTGATTGTTCCCTTCAAGGAAGCCAGAAAGAATGTCGATTTAAGAGCCAGGAGCAGCAGCTAAGTGTAGTTGAAAAGGAACACACTGGAATCCCTCCCTATCTGTCAGGTTCACAGTTTCAGTGAAAAAAGAACACTGGCTAATGTGACTTCAAGAGACTTCAAACCATTTAAGTAGCCATTCAGCGTAGGGACAAAAGTGGAATGTAGGACTGAAGGAGGGAAATAAAGAGCTGGCTTAAACACATATATACATGAAAAGCCATGTCCCATTTTGTGAACACAAGCACACTCACACACATAGATTTGCTCTGTCCCAGCCACACAGACTCCATATACATGGCCAATTACCTCATAACCTGAATCTTCAGAGAGCTGATTTTTTCCCCTTTGGGCAACAGCTTAAATATCATTCACTATCCACTAAGCACTCTTTTTTTATTTATCTTTCTCACACGTCTTTCTTTCACCTTTCTAGGGCCAGAACCAAGCACGGGCTGAAATTCAGCATGCAACACAATTATATATTGACGCCAGATATTCTGTTACATGAGTAACTCGACTTGTGTCATTAAAAGTAGAGCTGTTCATTGGGGACTGACTACCTTGCAAGTTGGTTCGCAGTGTTATCACGGAGAAATTAAAGAATTTCAGCCTTTAGGGAAGCGGAGGTGAGTGAGGTGTTTAGAGGAGGGAGACAGCTAAAGATATCAGGCAAAGCAAGTGGGTAAGACAGAGGGGTGGAGCTCCAAGGGTCCCTCCAAACGGAAGGGCAGTCAGTCTGTAAGACACAGAGAATTCTGGGGGCTGCTGATGCGACCTCATGGAGCCCTGAAGGTGGAGCCACTAAGAGCTCGGCTGCTAACCGCAAGGTTATTGGTTCCAGTGCACCAGTCATTCTGCAGGGTAAGGAAGGACAATGTGCATCCTTAAAAATGGCAGCATTAGAAACCCGCCATTGAAGGTCTATTCCAATCTATAGGATCGCTATGAGTTGTAAATTGACTTAGTGAC
Source organism: Elephantulus edwardii (assembly GCF_000299155.1). NCBI lineage: Eukaryota > Metazoa > Chordata > Mammalia > Macroscelidea > Macroscelididae > Elephantulus > Elephantulus edwardii. Next base: position 11,275,167 of record NW_006399751.1, on the reverse strand, counting down.
AACAAGGGGTGTGTGTGTGAGAGAGAGAGATTGATTGATTGATTGACTGTGTGTAAGAGAGAGGGGTTAGTTGAGTTTGCCCTCAGTGACTGAGCTAAATAAAAGTGTACTTGGAGTTTGCTCCAGCCAAAGTACAGGCAAGCATAACAGGTTTGGTATAATTAGATCCCTCTGACTCTGCAGGAAAGGTGAAGTGATTCCAACTATGTAGAAAGGAACATGAAAGCAGTATGATAAAACAATATTGTCACATTCATCTCTAACAGCCACACACTGAAATTCGGCCACGTTTTATGATGCAGGTCAAGGTGAGTTAATTTTCCATAGTATTGAGGGTACCAAGGACTACTAAGAAAACAAACAGATTCATCCTGGAGAGGGTGAAACCGGGCTGCTCCTTGGAGGCAAGGATTCTGGGGCTTCGCCTGACATACTTTGGACATGTTGTGAGGAGAGACAGGTCTTTGGAGAGGGACATCATGCTGGGTAGAGTGGAGGGACAGCACAGGAGGGGAAGGCCCTCTATGAGGTGGATTGATTCAGTGACTGGGGTAATCGGGATGGGTGTGTCAGAGACGGTGCGATTGGCACAGGACAGAGCAGGGTTTAGGGCTGTTGTACATAGGGTCGCTATGAGTCACAAGCAACTTGACAGCACATAACAACAACAGCAACAACAACCCTGCACACGTAACCATTCCAGAATGGCACACAGACAAATGTGGAAATGATTAGCATGGGCTCAAAAGTCAAAACACAAACTCACCTCAGAGATAAAGCAGACTCACTTGCGGTCACCCAGAAAAAAGCAAGTATCAACACAAAGAGCACTGGCATTTTTTGGGGGGGGTAGAAAACTGGGACCAGTAGACTTGCACAACAAAGGGTGGCAAAAATCTTTCCATTGGTTTGTATTTTTTTTTCCAATGCAGTTATCTTTAAAGTGGAATGTTGTACGTTTGCCTGGACTTGAGCGTCAATCCCAGCTTCCCATTTAATCTCTGTAAGGCTGCCTGGCTGGAGGGGAACACTCGCCATCCTCAGTTCCCTACACTGCTAGCGATTCATACTAATCTTCACCATGACTGCACGAAGCTAGATAATGCGCATGGCGGGCCTTACACAGGCACTGTCCTATAAACCCACTAATGGTAATCGACACCGCACTGATAGTAATCGACCCTGTCCAGAAGACCTTCAGCTCTCTGAAGAATAGCTGAGAACATCTATGGACAGAAGGATTTCAGAATCAATTTGTTTCCCTACTCAAAAGCATGGCACAGAAGCCTCTCTCTGATCTGACCCCGGCCCTTTCTCCCCAGCTCCATCTCTAGTCAATATAACCCCAGGCATGGCCGAGATTGCAGGCTTAACGACAACTTGAAATCCCCAAAGACAGAGAGCTACTCCACAACCCTTCACGTTCACAAGTACTGTCTGGTTTTGCTCTCTGAATTCCAGTCTCTAATACTGGCCAACTTCTAGTGTTTCTTCAAAAGTCAACTCAATTCTTAAACTTGTTCCTGGAACCCTTCTTCGGGCCTTTGTTTCAGGAGCTCTGGTGGCCCAGTGGTAAGGAGCTGTGCTGCCAGTTCAAAGAGACGGAGGTTCAAAGGCAGCTTCTCCACAAAGGGAAGATGAGCAATGACCTTCCATGCAGTTCACTGCCCCTGCAAGCCTGCTAGAGGATCGGCTGATTGGTTCCGATTCAACGACACGTACCAACAACAACAACAACCCTTTTTTGGCTTAAGAGTCTCTCTTCTGAGTCATCATTACATGGAAAAGGCTGGAATCTACTCCCTTTACAAGTTCAGATGAACGCAAACCCAACTGTATGATTTTTGAAACTTAAAGGAGGAAAAATGTATCATTACAAACTGCAAACTGTAAAAGAAAAAAAGCCTTTATATTTTCCCCCTATATTTCTTCTGTTGATGTACACATTCCACCGTCCCACTGGATTTCACTTACAAAGCACAAGTTCAAAGACAAATTATTAAGAATTTCCAGAGAGTGATGGCAGAACATTAATCTAAGCACAGGCCACTTCTGAGTCCCGGTCCCCTGTGTGAAAGCACAGGACATGTGTCCACGAAACCAGTCCCACTTCTCGGGAGTCTGGTCTTCAATACAGATGCTGTCACACTGTCAGCCCAAAAGATGTTTAATGATTTTCTTCCTCCCCAACAGCTCAGCACGACATACAGATCTCCAAAGCCTAATGCTCAAAACGCTTACTCCAGGGTTGAATGCAAGTACCTTGAAGAATGGATGACTCAAAAACTTACTGTGGACAAGTCAAAACTGACTCCCAGGAGACATAGCCCTCGGGTTGACACCGCGGCTCCTTAAGGACTATGTGTCCAAAGCTATAATGGGTTCGTAACTGATAACTCTTAGCTGTTTCCTTTTTATGTCTCTTACCTCTATTTCCCTTCCTCCCTCCCTGCCTGCCTTCCATGTATCTGTCCATCCACTCATCCGCCCAACACTCACCTTCCACCATTAATCAGGGCATTGACAAGCTGCATCTCTCTGCCCAACACTTTTTGAAAATCTTGTCGGCTGCAAGACCCATATATTTCACCTCGTTCTCCTCACTCTCACGCTCCCTTATCCACATTCTCTGTGGATCTGCATTGCTTAAAGTTCTAAGATGAAAGCTCTAAGAAAATCCCCGAATAGCATCCTAGGGAGCTCCCTGCCTCTAACCCTGCTTCCCTACAGCTGACGCTCCACAAAGAAGACAGAATGATCTCTTAAGAAACACGAGTAACACCACTTCCCTCTCCTGATGGAAATCTCCCGTGGCAGCAAATCCTCGTCCACGCAGGCCAGGCCAGGCCCTGGGAGAGGCTGCCCTGTTGTTCCTTCAAGCCTTCTCTCATTGCTGCCACACTGTATGCCCTTTCCCTCAGACCTGCCCAGTTTCTCTTTACCTCAGCAAAGGGGCTTTTCTAGCCAAATCTTTCACCCCAGTCTTCAATCTGAGGCTACCTCTTTCTAGAACAATCTGCCAACTCTTGATTTCTTTTCAATTCCTCTCCCGACTGACACAAGGCACTTGCAGAAAAACACAATATGCAAGGCATTGCTTGTTTTCATATCAAATGCAAGGTAAGTTCTGTCTTGTTTCCATCTGTATCCCCATACCTTAGAAAAATGTGCCCTGCTGAGGCCGATGCTCGGCTGCTAACCAAAGGTCAGTGGTTCAAACCCACCAGTCACTCCTCAAGATAAAGATATGGTGCTGTGATTCCCAAAAGGTGTATAGTCTCACAAACTCTAGAACTAAAAAGGCAAAATATAACAAAACCCACTCAAGTTCACTATCACTGGGTCAGCTCCAATACATTCTGACCCTCAGCTGGACTTGCCAAGTTTTGAATTGCAGTGGGAGGAAACTGTCCTTTCTGTCTTGTAGACACTGGTAGACTCGAACTGCCAGAGATAGGTGCCCTTTTGTTTAGTGGTGCACCTGTCTATGGCCTATACCACCCACCACATAGCGCCACAGATCCACAAATCAGTTCGATTATTCCTGTCTTGCAAAGTCCCTCTGAGTCAGAATGGACTTCACAACAGTTGGAAGGAGTCCTGGCAAAGCAGGTGAAGCTGAGTTGATGTGACCCTCCGTGGGTCAGAGCAGAACTGCGCCCAGTGGCTGACGTTTCCAGAGTCAGTCATCAGGTTTCTCTCGCAAGACACTTCTGGGTAAACTCAAACCACTGATCTTCCTGTGAGCAGTTCTGTGAGCTCTGCACCACTCACAAACTCCTACCAAAGAGCAGGCAAGTAAGAAATATTTACTAAATCGGCTAGACATGAGAAATGCATAGACCACACAAATGTGTTTGTACCTGAGCCAGTTTTAGTCTTGAATTCTCAGCGGAAGGGTTGCGGGCAGAGGAGGGATGGCAACGGGAAGAACAAGTACAGGTGGGGAATAGGGCAGGGGGAGCAGGTAGCAACCCCAAGTGTGCCACGCCCAACACTTCTCCCATTATCTGGAGACCCACTAGATCCAAGGTCAAGGACAGCCTGTCTCCCCCAAAACCATTTACTGTCTGGCTGCGGGGCAATAGAATTGCTAACACTGAAGTGGGTTTTGGCTCCAAAGATAATTTCACTGTTTTCTTTTTAAAATGGACTGTGTGTCTACTCTTTTATGAGGAAAAAAAAAAAAAGAAAGCCAGTACAAAACCGTGTGTACTGAAACAGGGAAGCTTTAGCAACACCTGTCTTAGTTTTCTAGGCTGCCATTAACAGAAATGTCACAGTTATTTCCTCATAGTCTAGGAGGCTACAAGTCCAAATTCAAGCTACTAACTCTCAAGTGGCCTAGAGGTAAAGACTTGCGTGTACAACCCAAAGGTACACGGTTCCAGTTCACCTGCTGGTCCAAGGGAGAAAAACAGGCTTATTTCCTCCGATGCTAATTTCAGCTTCTAAAGACTCTCTGCAGTCCCAGCTCTCCGGACAGCCAGCTCTTTGGAGGGCCAGCTCTGAGTTGTTTGTGCCTCAAGGTCACACAGCAACACTCTCTCTAGGGGAAAGGTTGTTCCCCTCACTCCCCCCAAGGTGGTTCTAGAGGAAGGAAGGGTTTCAGCTTCTACTGCTTGTTTTCTTGGCGTTCTTCGTGTCTTGGCATATCTTAACTCGTCTATTCTTCTGCTTGCTGGTTAACCTCTTTTCTATCTCAGATGATCCACCTTATTTGGGACCACCATTATAGAGCCAGAAAGATGATTAACACAGAATGCATATGACTATCCAAGAGGGAAGGGGAAGGAGCAGGAAGGCTGAGGGTGGGGAAGGGGGAAATCACAGGGTCACAGAGTATGCAAGGTGGAGGGAGGGGCGAAGGAATTAGGATCTACAAAGATGAGGAACTGTGAGCCGAGATCAAGGAGGATTCATTTTATAAGGCACAATATATGGGAATTAAAAAAAAATAAAAGAATTGGGGGAGGGAATCCACTTCATATGGAATGTCTATGTTTAGGGTTTGGTTTTGTTTTTTTTAAGGAAACACCAAATGTCCTTCTAAAGTACTGTACCATTTTACAATCCCATCATAAGTAAGTATATAAGAGTTTCGAAGTCTCCACATCTTTTCCAACATTTATTGCTTACAAATATTTTATTTTGCCAATAGTACTGGGGTGAGATAGTATCTTGCTGTGGTTTTGATTTACATCTCTCAGTGACTTTGAGCACTTCTTCATGTGTCTATTGGCCAGCTGGTGTACGCGTTCATGAAAACTCTTCACGTCTTTCACCAACTTTGTGTTTGGGTCATTAATCTTGTTCTCTTGGAGGCCCTATAGTATTCTGTAAACTTTCATTATAAGACCCTTGTCAAATATTGTTTCCCAGTCTGTAGGCTTTCTTTTTACTCTTTTAGAAAAAGGTTTTGATGCACGCAGGCACTTAGTTTTTACAAGGTCCCATTTGTACTTTTATCTTCTCCGATTGTGTGGTTCTGGCTGTATTTGCAAGCTCTTTATGCCATAGGTTGGGGCTTCTAGTTTGATCTTGTTTTTTGTCTCTTACCATCTTTTTGGTTTGGGGCTTTCTCCCTAGGTCAGCTATTCCACTGCTGAGAATATGTCCCAAGGAAATTAAAACTGACCAAAAATAGAGATATGCACACCTACATTCATAGCAATGTTATTCACAATAGCAAGAACATGGAAACAGCTCAAGTCCCCATCAACAAAGGTATGGTCCGAGAAATTGTGGCACATTCACACAACAGAGTACCGTGCAGAACTACAGAATAACAACTTCGTAAAATACTATCACATGGGAGAGCCTAGAGAGCATTATGCTAAGTGAACTGAGGGCAAACTGTTCATAAGGCCATTCTTGGAAAAATAGAAGGGTAATTAGTTAGCCGTGTATGAATGTTCAAAGGAGGAAGGGACAGGAAAGGGGGAAAGGTGGAAATTACCAGGATAGCCAAGGTTAGTGGCAGATGGAGAGGTGGGGTGGAGAAAGAGGAAGGATTCAATGTGGACTTGAAACAATGGGGTAACAATAGGCCTACATCAGTAGTAACTAACTATATAAAACAAAATGTATATTAATGATAGCATGGAATACAACATAAATGAAAGGGTGTGTAAAATAAGATGTACATTAATGAAACACAATGTAAAGGAATTGTTGAAGACAAACCAATAAAAAATTTAGAAAAAAAATCTACCTCACACACTAATCTCTTTATGAAGAAAGATTCCTATTAGAAAATGAGATTATAACCACAGGCTTAGAAGTTAGGATTTACCACCCATATGGGATGGGGCACATTTAAGTCCATGGATTTATGCCAGTTTATGAAACACACAGAACTGACGTTACCCAACACCTCTCCTTTGGGTAAATACCACCTATCCTCCCCTGACACGGCTCTTTTCTGAAAACTGGCTGCCTTGTGCTTGTACTACTCTCTACGTTCATTTAAAGACTGATGCGCCTCTCAAAGTGAGAGTTACATAGGGAGAGGTAACGAATCTTTATGAACATGGAAGCTGAAAGATGATTAGGAACCCATTCTCTCCCCAGGTCCCTCTGCCTCACCAAAGTCCTTCATGAGCTAATTGAGATAATAACTCTGAATGCTGTTATGTGGGCTGCATCCACAAAACCAACTACGTATGATATTTTTCATTTTTGTCTTTACATTGGCTTTTTCCTCAAATTGACTTCAAAAGAGAGCCTGACATTACCACGAGAAGAGAAACACTGTCTTCCAGGCCGTAAACAAATGTAATGATAAAATAAATTCCTTGAGAACCAATCGATGTTATGAAATTCTCTTTTGAGGCTGTTGCCTGCCAGAGAGAGAAGGGCTTCCCACCCTGAGAGGTGTTGCGCTCTCCAGGTAACACCAAGTAATTCCAAATGAAACCTGGCTGCTCTGTGGGCTAAGCAGTGGTCTTCTAACTCAAAAGCTAGTGGTTCAAACCCATCAGTCCTCTCGATGGGAGATAAATGAGGCCGACTGTTTCTAGAAAGATTTACAGCACAATGCCGTCGTAGTCTGCCCTATAGGAGTTGGAATTGACTTACCATCAGTGTGTTTTCTGGTTTGGATGCTTCACAAAAGCAATGAGAGTTTAGGGTTCAATGTCACACTTCCCAAGACAGAAATGCTTGTGTTGGCCAATGCACCTCACCTGTAACCATCAACCACCTGTTGGTGGAGGCTTGACTGTTGTGATAATATATAACAAGTTTCAGCACACCTTCCCAAACAAAGGTTATTAAAAAGAAATATCTGGTGATCTACTTCTGCAAATGCCACAATTTAAAAAAAAAAAACCACACCCTGTGGATCTCAACAGTTCAATGTGTCACCACGCATGAGGAGGATCTGTCTGGAACCCAGCCACATTTCATTACACTGTGTATGAGTTCACCAAGAGACAGGAGCGACTCACCACCAGTGCTAACAAGAACCTGTGAGCTGGTCCTCCACTGTAATGAGGAATGGGGGGTGGGGGGAAGAGGGAAAATGACTTGGCAAATAACAAATTAAACAATACTTCAAGTCTATTCCAAGCTCTCACAGTTCCTGAATACGCAAGGAACTTAATATATTAGTAATGTTAATTGATTTTTGTTGTTGTTTTCTTTAATTGAAAATCTTCTAACAAATCAGATGTAAATGAATGCTCAGAACCCACTTTTAAGCTGGCGGAAAGCCTGGCTAACTTGCTTATCTCTACCACGCAAGAGGCAGCCAGTAGCAACACAATTAAACTCGTGGGCATTTCTCTCCAGAAAGTCCTTAAAACCTCATCTATTTCCAATGAGCACAAGTTTAGGGGCACAGAAACTTAGCTGTTGCCTTGCATCAACTCTTGATTGGGTCTATTGTTGTTCTTGTAAGTCAGTGAAAACACTTAGTTGGCAAAGCAGAGTGAACCACTGCAGAGCGATCTGGGTCTGCTTGCTTGTTAGTCTGTTTTCAGTCCTTTGTTAGAGCTGTGATTCAGTGGACCCTAGCCAGGAAGGGTCATCTCACAGTATTAGACAATAGTTTGTGTGACCCCCAGGGGTTTCATTAGCTCATTTTTGGAAGGAGATTGTCAGATCTTTAGTCCTACTCTGATTTAAATCAACCCAAACCCACTGCCAGCTCATAGCATTTCCAAACCATAGCAACTTTCAACAAGTTTTTCCAAGGATGTAACTCTTTGCAAGATTCTCCCAGGAAGAGCTGATAGGTGTGTACAACTGGACTTTTAGTTATTAAAAAAAAAAGCACCATATTGGTGGTGGTGTGTGCCGTGCAGTGGGAACCAACCCATAGCTGACCCTCTGACAGGTTTTCAGAGGCCAGTAAAGTACATGGAAGGAGGAGAATGCCTGTCTCCACAGAGCAGTGGGTGGATTCAAACTACATACCTTTGCCTTGGTAGCATAATTCCTTACCATAATACGCCACCAGAGCTACATCCCGCACACATGATTAAATCATACAATATCTTCTTGTTCTATGTACTTGTTCTCTGTGAACTTCCCATTCCTCACAACATTATTGTTATGATACACACAACTCAATGTCTTGACACAGTCAATAAAACACAGGTAAATACTGCCAATATCCTCTGCATTTAATCAACACCCAGCTAACATCAGCAACGGGATGCCTCATGCCACGTCCTTCTCCAAATCCGTCTTAAGTTTCTCTCCGTCTCCTGCTGATCTGCTGCTGTGACCATTTTTTAAATTATCTTTGGAAAATTTTTCTCTGTAGACAATATCAATGATATTGTTAGATAATGTCTGTCTTCTGTTGGGTGGTTTTTGTTGTTGTTGTTTAAGAATTGAGCAATACTGGTCTCTTTCAGTTGATGAGTTTAGCTGGCTTGCAATTGGCAGAGACAGTGAGCGCTAGTATTTGTATTGCATCTGTTTGTTGAAACAATGGCAATGTCTTCAATCCCGGGAGACTTGATTTTCACTAATCAAGCTTGTGGCTTGGTCTTCTTCAGTTTCATCTTCCTTGATCATATGCTAGCTTTTGCAATGGTTGAACACTAAATCTTTTTGGGACAGAGACTCTGTGTATTCCTTCTATCTTCTTTTTTTTTAGGGGGGCTCTTAAGCATTTATCGAATTAAAGACAAATAATCTTGTAATACAAGCTATTTGGAGAGTTCCTCGAGTATAACTGTTTTCATCTTTTCAATATTGTTCTCATCCTTGAAGAATCACATGCTGTACACAGCCAGTTCTTCTTCCTTCTTTTCATGTATCCTGCATTATTCAGTGACTTACCAATAGACGCCTTCTATGATGCATGTATCCTGCATTATTCAATGACTTACCAATAGACGCCTTCTATGATGCTACCAGTTGCTGACTGCTGTCAAATTGAGCATGACACGTAAAGATCCGATGAACAAAATGCCCAAAGGCTTTCTATCACTACTGTCATTCATCAACGTTCATGGAGTTTCCAAAGGCATGTTGTTTCCGAAGTGGATGCCACTCCTGCTTCTAATACGATGCTACCAGAGGCTTACATTTGTTTCTTCAGTTCTTCTATTTTGAGAAATGTCAAGCAAATTCTCCCCTTTCAGTTTTCTAATTCCTGGTCTTTGTCCATTTCATGATCATATTTTACATTTTGTTTTCAAATTATCCTTTTGTGGGTTTTTAGGCAGATTAACAAAAAAAGACCTATGTCTTATTACCCCATTATTTCAAGTCCCCATTAAATCTTTCCCATTTCTTTAACCTCCTCTTCAGCCCACTAAACTCTGCCATCCTCGTGATTTCTACCCTTCTGCTTTTTCTGCCTCTTTCCCTCTATCCTTTCTACTTTTGAACATTTATACCCATCTTACTACTTCTCCTTATGTTTTAAACAACAGTGGTCTCATTCACTATGTGTCCTTATAAAACTGAGTTCACTCATCATAATGCTCTCTAGGCTGTTCCACATTATATTTTATAAAATTGTTTCTCCCTACTGTTGCGTAGTATTCCATTATGTAAATGTACCACGGTTTCTCAACTCATTTCTTGGTTGTTGAACATTCGAACTGTTTCCATTTTCTTGCTCTTGTGAATAATGCTGCTATGAACACATCTAAACTCATCTGTTTTATGGCTCTCTTTTCATTTTCTTGGGGCATATTCCTAGCAGCATATTCCCAGCTGCTAAGAATTTTTAAAAGTAAATAAATAAATTCAGGGTTTTTTTCCCCTTCAATTATTTGCACATGGTCCAGCATAGGGGGAAGTTGTTAGATCCTCACTGGGTTCAGTATTTCAAACTTAATCATTTTCTGGGTCTCAAAGCTTATAAAACTAACATCTTTGAGATACTCACTAGTGTGCTTTTTGATAAGTGCCTTCAAAGCCAGTTCCAGCTCACACAGACCATGAGCACAGGAGAAGGAAATCACGCCCGATAGCACGTGGCCCCTCACAAGCATTTTTATATCTGAGCTCCTGCCACAGTCACTGACTGTGTGCACCCATCTCTCGAAGGCTCTTCTATTTTGCTGCTTCTTTATAAAGCATGAGGTCTTTTTTCAGGTCTTAGGTCCCCCTGGCAACATGACCCAAGGTGAAGAGATGATTTCTTGCTCTCTCCACCTCTACAGCCCCTTCTGGGTGCGCCGCTGCCAAGGTCTGTTTGTTCATCTTATGCCAGCCCATGTTTTATGCAGGACTATTCAACAGCACCATAAGTAAAAGGCATCGATCCTTTTCTGATCTTCTTTATTCATGGTTCTGTTTTCAAATGTATCTGAAGCAAAAGAAAAATCTCCTCGCTTTGGACAGGCCCGCTCTAGTAGTCAAGGTAACAATTTTGCTGTTGAACGGTAAGTATTTAACGGTCCCATTTTCTCGAAAGCTTCGATTTTTGGAAATCTGAACACAAAATTCTAAAATGAGCTTACATTAGGCAGATGTGTCATAAAGCAACTTCTCTGCCAGCAAACAAACTTAATTTGAAAACAGCTAAAGAACAAAATCAAGAACTAAAACAAATAGAGACACACAATCATCTTATACCTGATTGCCTTCCCGGTAAAATATGCTGACAAGATAAGAGTGGTGTTAGTGTACTGTGGGGAGCATTGCGCCTGTACATTTCCAAGTAGGTAGACTCATTTGCCTTCGTGAAAATGGGCCATAACATATGTTAATTCTTTTCATCTCTAGTACCTTTTTAGCAGAGCATATATGGGGAACACATATTTGTGAATTCTCCTTCTGTCTACACCTGGATCCTGACAGCTAATTGTTCTGCAAACACCTTGTGCCTTGATCTGAAATGTGCCACTAGGAGCAGGTTAGTCAAATTGGCTTCCTGGGTGAAAACTATTGCGTATCGTTAGGTCACTATGAGTCATATTCGACTTGACAGCACCTAACAATCACAACAACATATGAGTCACATAAGGCTCTATCAGGTTGAACCACTTCGTTGAAAATGTTACTGTCAGAGTTTTTAACAAGGGGGGGGGAGCCAGAATAAAATAATTTGCCAACGCACACATACATATAAAGGAGTCTTGATATGATGGAACCTTTGAACACTTGCTGCCAGCCAAAAGGACTGGCAGTTCAAGATCTACCTTGCAGCTATTTGAAAAGAAAACTTAGAGGTAGTCATAGATAGGCATGCTCCCATAAAGAGTATGTTGTTGTTGTTGTTGTTGTTAGGTGCCATGGAGTCGTAGACAACTCATAGACCTGAGCACTTGTATAATTTTCGTCATTTCTCCACATGCATAGAGTTTCCAGAGGCAAGCTATGCCACTCCTGCTTCGAAGCTTGTTTTAATTGGGGAGTTCCAGTCGTCTGGAGCAGCCTGATTCTACATATGCTGAACAATGGTAACTTGTGGTCGCTGTGATGCTAAACACTGTGACACTGATGTGTCAAATATGATATTGGTTACCCATGGTGGACATAAAGAGTATAGCCTAGAAAATCCTATAGGACAATTCTATTCTACCCCGTTTGGTCTATCAACAAAGAGAAGTTAAAAATCTGCTGGGTCAGAATCAATAGCACCTAGCAACACTACACAGTCTCAGTTTCTTTCTTCCTTCCTTTCCTTCCTTCCTTCCTTCCTTCCTTCCTTCCTTCCTTCCTTCCTCCCTCCCTCCCTCCCTCTCTCTCTCTACACACACACACACTATATTCTCAACTAGGATGGTGTGTAAATTATCTAGTGCTAAATTATCTACAACAAAAATACCAAAAATGAATGGCTTTGATGAACAAACTTAAATTTCTCACAGTTTAAAAGGCTACAGTGCTGACTCAACAGAAAGGCTTTATTCCCCTATGTTGGCTCTGGAGGAAGGTCTGTATCTCTTTGAGCCTTGAGGCTCTGTTCCTGGGTGGTCTTCATGTTGCTCACCATCTTTCTCCCTTCACCTCTGCTCTTTTCATTTGCTCCTTTTATATTTTGCAAGAGATGTGAGTCAAAACATACCCGTCACTAATCCTATCTCAGTAAGGCACAGAGATAATAAATTTTCAGGTGAGATTATATAAGTTATCACCATTTACATGTTTATTTTAGGTGGACATAGAGGGGCTTCAGGCCTTTTGTTCATAGGGTTGCTATGAGTCGTGCTCGACTTGAAGGCAATCAAAAACAACAATAACAACAACAATCTAATTTATAACTATTATAATGGGCAAGCTCTGTGATAAAATCTTTATATACATCAACTCATTTGCTCATAAAAGTCAAGGGCAAATATACAATAAGCTATTTTAGAGGAGAGGAAATCATATCTCATGAAGGATAAAATACAAGCAAATCTTGCTGTTACTAAGTTGAGTCATAGCAACCCTATAGGATGGAGTTGAACTATCTCATAGGTTTTCTTGGCTGCCACATCCTCCTCTTATGGAATGAGCTGGTGGCTTGAACTACTGCACAGGTGGTTAGCAGCTAAGTGCTAGCACACTGTACCAGCAGAGTTAAACAAAGGCCTACTTGAGTTTAAGTCGTGCATAGATGTAACCTTTTCCTCTTCAATTTCACCCATTGTTTCCCAGCATGTAAATACTGATAATTAGTATGAAATTTCATGCTTGGATTAAGAAGTGCATAGTACTTGCATCACAGCTGGATTTAAATAGAGGCCATGACTTTAAGACCAGTGGTTCCTGAGCAAGACTAAGGGCTATTTAAAAGTTGTTGTTGGTGTTGTGTTGTGTGCTATCAAGTCGTGACAAAGTCATAGCTGCTGACCCCCCCAGGGGGTTTTCTGAGGCAATAATGGCATGGGAGGAGATTGCCCATCCTTCTCCCACAGAGCAGCTGGTGGCTTTGAACCACCAAACTACTAAGCTTCAACTTTGATAGCATTATGAAAGGATAACCTTCAACTTTGAGATCATTATGAATGGACTCGTACACAAGACACAGAAAAACCTTAAGGAACCAACCCCTCATCTAGTGTGAATGACCAGAAGTGTCTCCTCCTCTATTCTTGATATTTACCTATGGAGATATTTGAGGAACCTAGTGGCATAGTGAGTACAGAGTTGGACTGACTGAATCTATCATCTTGAATTGATCCTTTACGCCTCAGCAGGAAGATGGGAAGTTTCCTTCTGGAAATCACTGGAGCCTTGGAAACATGATGACAGGTCACCGCCCGTTAGTTAGAATCGACTGAATGTCAGTGGATCCAATTTGTGTTTCATATTACTAGTTGAAATCCCTGGGTGACTCAAAATGTAAAATGCAATTACTACCTCAAAGATAGGTGGTTCGAGGTTACCTGGAGGCACCCTTGAAGACAGGCCCGCTGATCAGTTTCTCATTACTATAAGTCATTTCTCTGTTAGAAACAGCTCCCCAGAACTAAAGGACAGAAACTCATGGGTTTCTCTGATTCCCAGTTGGCTTAATAGCAACAGGTTCTGTGTTACTTGCATGCCATTCCTATTCTCATTGATCATATGGTATCCATTCTTAAGATAACAACGTTAACACAAAAGATGCCAGACATACAGGCAGATAAAGGGCACAACCTCAGTCTAAATCCATGTTCCCCTGGCTGTCATCATAACACCCTCCACCCCCAAGTCGTCATACTCCCTTTTTGGTTGCTTAAGCAGTTTGTAGAAGAACACTCTGAAATAAGAAGAATCACAGACAGAAAAGCCTTTAGCTTAGAAAATATAAACTATCACTTAACATCATCTGAGGAGAATTTCCGTAGCTTAATTTAATAAATGAAGCATCGTGGTTTTAGACTCCAAGCATAATAAACTTTCATTTGCATTGACTGGATTCACAAATTCACGCTGTTGAAAACCTGTTTGTGTCAGGGTCGGCCCAGTCCCCTACAGCTTTCGCTCACGTTCCAAGTCGGAGCCGCAGGAGGGAGCCTGCCCATCAAGAGCATCAGCTCTCATTAGTTCGTTCCCTTCAGTGCTGCTTGAGGGACGTGCGGGAAGCTTGACAGGGTGCAAGCTGTCCATCTGGAACAATCTCCCACTGCACCGAGAAAGGGGTGGAGAACTCTGACCTACCCATCCATGGCCCTTTGCCATAAACGGACTGTTTTTCCTGGCAAAAGACCAAGGTAAAATGTTTTGAAAGTCCAAGATTCTTAACAAACACTCATTAGGGGTTTGGATTACAAGCATGGTACTCAACTAGTCTTGTCAGGCAGTTACTTCTTTAAAGACATACAAATCAGAACAACTATGAGATATTACCTCACCCCAGACAGAATAGCAAAATTCAACAGAGCAGCAAACAACAAATGCTGGCGAGATTGTGGAGAAACTGGAACCCTTCCTTATTCACTGGTGGTGGGAGTGTAGAATGGTACAGCCACTATGGAAGACTGTATGGCGCTTTCTCAAAAAGTTGCAAAAAGAAATACCATTTGACCCATTAATTCTACTACTGGGAATATACCTTAAAAAAAAAAAACCCCATAGGCAGATATATGGACACCCCTGTTTATTGCGGCTTTGTTCACAATAGCAAAGAGCTGGAAACAGCCCAAGTGCCCATCAACAAATGAATGGATAGAGAAGCTCTGGTATATTTACACAATGGAATAGTATGCAGCACTGAAAAACAAGGAACTAATGAAATGTTATTCAAAATGGATGACCTTGGAGGGCATTATGCTGAGTGAAATATCTCAGTCACAAAAGGACAAATATTGCATGGTGCCACTGTTGTAAAACAGGACTGACATCGGGGTGGGGGGAGATGGAGAAAGAGGGGATAAATTACGTATACTGCACTGAAACAGGTGACAGAGGGAACTGTTTAAAAGGTATATATGATTAGGTATTATTGTCATGACAGGGGTCCAGAACGAAGGCTGCACAGTGGAGTGGACTTGAGGGAGGGATTGTATAACCATGAAAGAGTTTTTATTTTACTTTTCAAAGAAAAGAGTGAACTGAGGTGGGGGGAGGTCGGACAAGGAGAAAAGTGCAACAATGAATGAGTGGAAATCCAAAGTCTCTAAATTTTCATGAAAATTATTATATTATTATTAATAATAATAAAAACAAACAATAAAATAGCAAATGGAAGTGACTGTGTTGTTTAAAAGACAGAGTTGTGTCCCCGCCCCTCAAATTGATGCTGATGATAAAATTGAGTTAAGAAAAACAGAAATCACTATTAGCTGAAGGAATAGTATACAGAAAGGACTGGCACCAAACAGCAAGATGTCTCAGAAGTTAAGGAACATGGCAAGATCAGGAAATCACAACACAAACAACAATCAAGCAAAAATCCACAATTAAAAACACCTCCAGTAGCAGGTGAATGGGTTCCTGGGGAGACGGGCTCTCACTCTGCCTCACTCATTACTGCTTAGTTGAAACGGACTCAACAACAGGTCACAAGAGGTGACCTCTATTGGATTTTCAAGCCTGTAAATCACGTGGGAATAACTGCCCATCTGTCTCCCTCAGAGCCAGTTGTGGATGCAAACGCCTTCGAGGTTTTGAAAGGTTCAAGCAGATGTTGGACTTTGTAATATGGCAGCTGAGAAAAATATACTGTGAATCAGCAGAATAGATTTTCTAGCACAGAGTGTTACTTTAGCCAAAACATAAAGATCTAGGCTCAATTTGGAGAACTCTTACTTGTTTGTTATGTGCTTTTACTCAAATTACCTGCCTTTTTCTTTTATTCAGGTTACCTACATTTTTCAGTTATTGATGAAATGGCAAATGCAATGGTGTGTGTCTATGTGTATTCTTCTAGGGGGAAAAGGGAACTTTTGTGAAAACAAATTCAAGCCACAAATGGCAATACTGAGGGATACTATGAGCAAAATCTTGAATGATCCAGAAGCATCAGAAGAAGATAGAAAGAATACATAGAGTTACTGTACCAAGACTAACTACTGACTCTGAAAAATTTCAGGATGTACCATTTGAATAAGACCCAATAGTCATAAAAGAAGAGGTTCTAGCTCCATAGAAGACTGGCAAAAAAAATAAGGCCCCAGGAATAGATGGAAGACCAATCGATGTGTTTCAACTAACAGATGCAGCCTTGGACATGCTCATCAGTCTATGTTGGGAAATTTGAAGGAGAGCTGCTTGGCCAACTGACAGGAAGAATGGTTCTCATTCACAAGACAGGTGATTCAATCGAATGCCAAAATTATGAAACAATATCATGAATCTCATATGTAAGCAAAAATATTGTTTAAACTCATTTGAAAATTGCTAGAATATTCCCTTGACAGAAACTTCCAGAAGTTCAAGGTGCATTTAGAAGAGTCCATCAATCTAAGGATATCATTGCTGATGTAAGAAAGATCCTAGATGAAAGCAGAGAATATAAAAATGTCTATTTGTGTTTTATTGACTATGGAAAAGAATTTGACTGTGTAGATCATAACAAACTATGGCTAGCCTTAAGAAGAATGTGAATCCCAGAATAGTTAATTGTGCTTGTGCAAAAACCTGTATCTATACCAAAACTTTTGTCCAAACACAACAAGGGAACATTTCATGTTCAAAATCAAAAAAGATGTCTGCCAGGGTTGTAGTCTTTCACCATGCCTATTCAATCTGTCTGCCAAACAGATCATTTGAGATGCTGGATTTTATAAAGAAAAATGTGGCATCAGAATTGGAAGAGGACCCATCAATAATGTGTGTGATACAGATGACAAAGCCTTGCTTGGTGAAAATAAGGAGGGCTTGAAACACTTAATGGAGAAGATCAAAGAGTACAGCCATCAGTATGGATTCAATCTCAACATCAAGTGGACAAAAATCATCACCAGTGGACCAATAAGCAAAGTCATGACAGATGGAGAAAAGATTGAAACTGTTAATGAGTTCATCTTACTTGGATCCAAAATTAGTATCTTTCGTACCAGGAGAGTATCAATGGATCAGGTCAGGTGATCAGGAGACAGACTGTATTGGACAAATACACTGGCAGAGACCTCTTTAAACTACTGAGGAACAATGATGTTAGTTTAATGACTAAGATGGCCTGATTCATTTAAAGCACTTGCTATGCCTCTAAGACCTGAACAATGAGTAAGGATGAGAGAAGACGAATTGATGTTTTTTAATTCTGGAGCTGAAGAAGAGTACTTACTCTACCATAAAGTGCCAAAAGAATAATCTCATACGTCCTGGGAAAAGTGCAGCCAAAATACTCCTTGAAAGCAAGAATGGTGACGCTTCATCTCACATACTTTGGGCATGTTGTTAGAAGAGTCTATTGCTTGGAGATGGACACCATGCTTAGAAACATGGGAAGTCAGTGAAGGAACAGATCGTGCTCAGCATAATGGATTGACACAGTGAATGCAGCAATGGGCTCAGGTGTGCCAGAGATGACAGGGCTCGGGTCTAGTATCCTACTCTCCTCAGACCCTATTACAGCGTCGCTATGAGTTATACTTGACTCAATGGCAAATAACCACAACAGCAACATTGCGTTTCTTGACATGGGTCCACTTGACCATTTCTTGTATTTTGCTTTGAAATAAATAAATGAATGTCCAAAATATATATAAATTCTATTTGAACTTTTTTTGTTGACTCTATGTTTGGCAGAGTGGAGGGGAAGCGAAGGAGAGGAAGACCTTTGGTGAGATGGATCGATTCTGTGACTGGAGTGGTGGGAATAAGTGTGTTTGAGGTGGCTAGGTTGGCACAGGATAGAACAGCATTTAGAGCTCTTGTACATAGGGTCGCTATGAGTCGCAAACTACTTGATGGCACATAACAACAAACAACTACCAAATAATCCATTATGCGTCTACCAACTCTACTAGCCTAGCCTGTAATTTTATGAGTGTGTGACAACGACAATAATGATTCAGTTAGGATAATTTATGTGTATGAACGTTTATGCATGTTCACAAACACATACATATTTATATCTGGAAACTCTGGGTGGTAAAAGTGATTAAGAATTCAACTACTAGACCAAAGAAAGGATGGCAGTTCAAACCCACCCGGATTGCCCTGCAAAAAAAGTGCAATCTGCTTCCAAATATTTATAGCTTTAAAAAAAAATCCCTTAAAGTCCTGTCTTGCACACATGAAGTCATTTTAACTAGAACTGACTGGGCAGAATAGGGTAATCATTCCGTGTCGTTCCTAAGGAAAGTGGCAATGCCAGCGAAAAGATGGATAGTGAAATGTTGGGACTGACTATCTGGTAGAGTTTTTATGTCCAGCCCATTACTCTGTTACCAAGAACGAGGGGAATAAATAAAAAAGCTCTGTGGATTTTCATTGTGTGTTTCCGTTTATGTGTTTTAATTGGGTTTACTTCCTAATTATCAGGAACAAACAGTCCCTGGAGGACACTACACTGGGTAGAGGACAAATGCAAGAAGAAAGACACTCATTGGGACAGAGTAACACAATGGCTGCCGACATGCTCACTCACAGGGGTAGAAACTGACGCAACTGTAACTACTAACTACAGAGCCCAGAATACTTCTCTCTACGGCAATCAGAGAGAATTCAGCAGCAGCTCTGGAGTCCAACCCCACCACGGGAGCAAGCCGAACAATCTCCTCCTATGAGCTTCCAACTGCTGAAAACCCAACGGAAGGTCAGCTATGAGTTGGTTCCAACTGTCAACAATGACGGGAGTCAAAAGTCATTCGCAATATAATTGGGCTGTGGGTGAAAACATCACTCAATCAGATCCTTCCTTGGAAGGCTGTATGTCCTGAATGGCACAGGAACTTTCTCAGTGTTTCTGTTGCTTCTTGTTCCTGCTGCTGCTGCTTTGGTTTGGGGGGTATGTGTGGGGGATGGGTTTGTTGGGCATTGGGGGGGGGCAAGTTGGGATTTTTTTTTGTCTCTGGAGGTTTTTTGGTTTGTTTTTTTTTTGTTGTTGTTTTGTTTTTAGTTTTAAGGAGCAGATTAGTCTGTACATACGACCAGCCACTTTACCCCAGGGTTTAGGAGAATCTGTCTGCATAATGATTTCCTCTCAAAGAGGAGAGCTGAACAGATCAATGAAGGAGGATGCAGAGCCAAGAAAAGACTTGATGAGCCTTTGCAAACAGGAAAGATCTGGCTTCAGAAACTGCTAGGTTCATGTAACCCAAAATGCACCTCCCACTAGCTTCAGCTGATATAACGATATAATTATTCACAGTCGTGAATAATACCAGAGACTCTTCCTACGTCTCCTCCTCTCACAGGATCCATGGTCCAGTAATACCACATGAGCAATAACAGAGAAGAAACACACGCAGGTGAAAAGAAACGTGTAGCCCAGTCCATGACACATTATGTCATGACACGAGACAAAGATTCACCACTTGCCAACGTCCAGATGTATAGTCTATTGTTCTCAAATCTAGAGTTGAGGTAGTGACACTAAGTCATTGTGTACCTACATGAAATTGTTCTAAGCCTCAGTGCAGCAAGCCTCCATGGCATCCTCTTAAATATTCTAGTGTGAACTTTGTGCATATGGGCCCTACGTGCTTTGTAGAAAAGCTTTGTTTCCCCAGAGCCATCATCGAGTGATTGATTCACTAACCACTGGATAGAGCACAGGGGAAAAAAAATCTGAAGGTGCTGATAGTCACAGAAGGAGCCCTAGTAGTGTAAAGATTAAGAGCTCAGCTGTGAGACAGAAAGATTGGTAGTTTGAGCCTGCCCAGTGACTCTGTAGGAAAAAGATACGGCAATCTGTCCTTCTAAGATTGTTGTTGTTTGGTACCATCGAGTCATAGACAACTCATAGCAACCCTATGAACAAAAGACCTGAGCACTGTTCATAGAGTTTCTGAGGTAAGCCATTTTGGAAGTGGATGCCAACTCGTGCTTGTTTTAATTTGGAGAGCTCCACCAAACACTGTCCACCATGGGTAACCATTATCGCATTTGGCACATCAGTGTCACAGTGTTCAGCATCACAGCAACCACAAGTTACCTCTGTACAGCAATGCACAGACCAGAGGTATGCCACCTAGAAGAATGTTTGACAAAAAAGCAATTTGAACCAGGCCTGAGGGCTGCAGATAAAAATCACCCACCTTGGGCTTGGTAGCATAACTTTCTGTCCACTAGGCCAATGTTGCTCTATGTTGTTGTTGTTGTTATTGTTGGTAGGTGCTGTTGGGTCGTAGATGACTCCTAGCAAATCAATGAATGAAAGATCAGAGCACTGTGTCTGAAAGATTACAGAATGGGGAATCCTTTAAGGAGTCCCAGTTTGCTCACATGGGGTTGCTGTGGGCTGAAAATAATCTGATGGTACCTAATAATCATCATAAAAGTTTTATGCCATAAGTACTATTAGCTCTATTTTAATGACACAATCTGAGATTCAGGGAAGGTAAATTACTTGACCAGTGCAGTCTATAGGGGGCCTAGCTGCTACTTCTTTAGAATAACTGAGTATACTCTGAGGAAAGAAAACATATAAAGCTATACAATAGTGAAACCAGGTAATATTTTTGGCTTTCAGCAAAATGAGAACCTTGAGAGGATGAAGACATATACTGAGCTTACAGAAGTCTTCAATAAGATGATGAGGATTTGGATAAGTTAAGACAGGTCAGGCTGTTTTCATCACGAAGATGGGGTGCTTCAGGAGCTATCCCCAAACTGCTTCAGAAACTGTAACAGCATATGCTGCAAGATGTTATATCCAGCAAGGCAGTAAGATTGGCCTTCATAAATCAGTAACTAATAAGAAAACAAAACAAAACAACCACAAAAACACAACAAAGAAAACAAACACCAAACAAACCCACTGCCATTAAGTTTATTCTGACTCATAATAATCCTCTTTCAGATCCCAGAGATATGTGGTTAGAATCCACCAGGTGCTCTGCTGGAGAAGGAGGGGCAATCTCCTGTATCAGTCAGATCCAATTTGACGGTACACACACACACAAAATAATATATTTTTTAAAAATCCTCTATCAAGTTCATGAGGCTATAAATCTTTCTGAGAGAAGATTCTCCTTGTCTCTGCCAAGGATTAGCCAGGAGATTAAAACAAGTTTACGGTCAGCAGTCCAATAAATTCATATCAGACAATCCCAGATGTCATTTCTGAAAGTTTGTAATGACTCAGACCACAGAATCCTAATACTGCTCTTGCTATCATAGCCTTTAAGAGGTCTGGGAAAAAACTCAACAGAAAGAAAATTAGGGACTGTCTTAGCCTTTGGGAACTCCCAGAACTCGCAAGAACTTAGCATAGAAGCCATATCAGCATGGAGTATTCTCTGCATATTTAGTTTGAATGTTTTAAGTGGTGCCTTTTTTTTCCCATGGATAGTAATTCTAGGAGTTGTGACATCCACGGTGATAATACCCAGCAGATCTCAGTTCAGAATGAGAGCTCTCAATCTCAAATCCATCTGCTCGGGCAGATGGCAAAGTGCACCAGGTCTTCCCAGTTTTCCAGTCCTCAGAGCTTCAGCACACTGATTTCCTGAAACAAGTATGCAGAAGGTTTGGGGGCCAGAAAAAGGCTTTGTGTTCTTACATGGAGTGTGTTAACAATACGTCTTTGAGTTCTTCTGACATGATCTGAAGAGAAATGAATGAATGCTTGTAGAATGACTCTCTTTATTGGAGGAAGGATGGGTATGACCTGAAAATAATAAAAGATGTCAAGTATATTGAAGTGTGGTACAAAGAATTTCATTTCGTTCCCGGAGAAACAGGAGACAATCTCAAGGAGTCATAAATCTCTTTGTCCCCTTTTAGATCATCAAGGTTCTACAATGGTCTATAGGACTGGGTGGAAAATGCTGTTGAATTAAAAAGAAATAACAAAGGTGAGACTTCTCCTAACAAGCAAATAGCTGCTCATTACTTTGTCGCTGGAAACCCACAGTATACAGCATGATTGTAGCATGTATTCTCAGACAAAGGATGACAGGATAGGAAAAATAAAGAAGTGGCTGTGGACATTTTCAGTTCCAGCTAATAATTAGATTACCGAGCTCTCTGCTTTTCAATTTCTTGATCTAAATCTTAGGAAAAATCATATCCCTTGGAAGATTTTAGAGTCAGGCATTTGGACAAGTGTACATAGCAGCAGGTCTTCAGTCGGGTGCAGTAATAGAGAACAGAATAAGTGGAATAGAAACATTCTTTCAAAAAAAGTTTGCATAACTTAAATACAATGACATGAAGAGAGTCTCTAATTTACTTGCTACCTATACATTTTAAAACCACATTCTCAACTTAGTGACTTCATAAATGAATTCTTCATTCATTCAGTACTCAATGACATTGAAAATGGTAGGTCTAGCTCTGCATTAAGCAGCTTTCTTTGGAAGTTATTCTTTCTAGTTACAAAGGCAAATGATGAGGCTTGGTAAGACAGACTTCCTCAAGGTCACAGAGCTAGGAAATGGAAGAACAAGACTAATCCCATCTGATGCTCATAGTGTCTGGTCCAGGTACTCTGTTCCTCTCCAGCTCCATTGAGTGCCTAGCAGTCAAATGAAGGGACTCCTGCGAACAGAGACCAAAGGAGCTATGAACTATGGGACAAAAGACCTGCAGGTTTTCTTTAAAGAATGCAAATCAGAATGAAAGCAATTATCATTTAATGAAGTGAGATTGAGGTGACTCCAGTGCTCCACAAAAGGACTCCTTTTCCAGAACAGCTTTCCTAAGGCTGAGACTGTTAATCCTACATTCAAAATATGAGTGAAAAGCTCAGCAGGAAGGTGCTAGCCTGTCGCACCCTCCATCCAAAGCCAAAATCAGTATTTTATTAGCTGCACAAATTTAGAGAGGTGGATTGAATTATCTGAATCTTAGTTTGCTTATCAGTAAAACTGGGATGACAATTATCCCACAAATATTTCTGTAGTAGCATATGTTGTTGTTGTTAGGTGCCATCAAGTCAAGTCATAGATGACTCATAGTGACCTTATTAACAAAAGACCTGAACACTCGTATAATTTTCATCCTTTCTCCAAGTTCATAGGGTTTCTGGAGGCAAGCTATTTCGGAAGTGGATGCCACTCCTGCTTCCAAGCTTGTTTTAATCGGAGAGCTCCACCAAACACTGTCCACCATGGGTAACCATTATCACATCTGACACATCAGTGTCACAGTACTTAGCATCACGGCAACCACAAATTGTGGTAACATATATGCATGTATATATTAGGTCCTTTCTGTCTCAAAGGTATAATTAAGCATTTCAATCAGATATGACTCATTTTAGGAATAGTTGAGGTGAATCTCATGGTGCATCTTCCCCCCCCTTCTATCTCGACCTCTATCTCCCTGTGATGTCCAGTCTCTGAGTTCTTTCCTCCCAGCTAAGGACTCTGCCCCCACTTGCAAGCTTGCGGGGGTGGGGGGGGAATTCCAGTTTCAAAACGTGAATGTTGGAAAGTCCAGTAGCAGGGCTGTTTTTCATGGTGGTAACATTTCAAGACCTCTTCTGTTCTCTAAGAACACGGAAGTTCTTACATCTAATTCAGACCATGCTCTTTCTGATCACTTGCTATGCATGTAAGAACTAGATGATGAGTAAGGATAACATAAGAAGAACTGATGGAAGTAGCTAAGAGAATACGCCATCCCCTTTTCCTTATGAATCAGGGTGAAGTCTCTCTCAGGGAGGAGTGATAGGGAATGGCAAAGGATACACTGACAAAGGAGATTAATCAGAACTGGCTTTGACAAGCACTGTGGCAATGGGACAATTAAAACAGACTTTCAAGGGGGTTAAAAAAAAGAGGAACGAACTGGGGGGGGATAGAGAAAATAGTGCAACAATGAATGAATGGAAATCCAAAATCTCTGTAAATGTTCATTAAAATTAATTAAATTTAATAAAAATTTTAAAAAAAGAAGAAGAACTGATGTCTTTGAGCTGTGATGTTGGAGAAGAGTGCTGAACGTCGCATGGACAGCCAAGAGGACAAACAAATACATTTTGAAGACAGGGCACTCAGAGTGTTCCTCGGAGGCAAAGATGATAAAGCTTCCTCTCACATACTTCGGGCATGTTGCTAGGAGAGGCTATTCCTTGGAGAGGGACATCATGCTTGGAAAGGCATGGAGAGGCTTGGTCAGCAAAGGAGAAGAAGATCATTCATCAGGTAGGCTGCCACGCTAACTGTCACAATGGACTCTAATGTGTCAGGAAGTGTGAGGATGGCACAGCGTAGGACAGGGTCCAACTCCCAACTCTGCTATTCAGAGGGTCATTAATGGGTTGTACTAGACGACACCTCACAACTGTTCTCTAAGACAGGTTCAACATGTTCCTCGGTGATTTTGTTAACTTCCTGGTGGTCAAGCCCTGTGGGGGCTCATAGGGAACAGTACGTTTAATCCAAGGACTGTACACGTCTGACAGTTTGAATACACTAGTCACTTCTGGGGAGAAGGACAGGCAGTGTCCTGGATGGAATTTATAGCCTAGGGAAGCCAACTCAAGCACAGTGAGCTTGAGTTTTGGGGGTTTGAGTTTGGGTTTGGTTTTGTGTTAGTGTTTTTGCTAAAGTCAACGAAGACTGTTTTACTGTGAGCCGCCAAAATGAGATGAAAACAGTCATGAAGATGTTGTTGTTGTTGTTGTTGTTATGTGCTGTCAAGTTGCTTGCGACTCACAGCGACCCTATGTACAACAGCTCTAAACTCTGCTCTGTCCTGTGCCAATCTCATTACCTCGGACACACTCATCCCGATTGCCCCAGTCACCGAATCAATCCATCTCCTAGAGGGCCTTCCCCTCCTGCACTTGCCCTCCCAGACATGATGTGCCTCTCTAAGGACCAGTCTCTCCTTACAACATGACCAAAGACACTCTTATTGTATTGTTGTACTTATTATAGTAAAAACGCATCAGTAAAAAGAATTCTTATATTATAGGCACAGTGGAGATCTTGATTTCAAATAAAACTTATAAGCAGGTAAGTGGTTCTCAAGTTCAATGCCTAGTAATTGCTTACTCTTACTGGAGGATTCATTCAGCAAACAGTACAGAGATAGATAGAGAGAGAGAGAGGACCGGGGAGGGGGGTAATGCACATTAATTCATTTGATAAAACTGCCTGGAATGCAGACATCCAGTACTACAAATATTGGTTTCCAGAAAGCCTAAGAGCACATACACTCAGTGGTCTTCAAATTGCATAATATAAGAAAGCTGCACTAGAACAGAGACACACGGGCCCACAATTCAGTGAACATCTGTCTAAAAAAAGTCGAATTATCACTGCTGTGAGGTTAAGACAAGTCACTTAAATTCTTTTAGTAATTCCACTATTTCCTCCTGCCTCATGCAGCTGTTAACCTTCTGAGATAGAGTGAAATGCCAGCTCCTTAAAGGCAGGGAGAATGTTTTATGTATCTCAGATTACCCAGCCCCAAGCAGTGTCTGGAGCATAATAAATGCTCAATAATATCTGAAGAAGAAAATTCAGCTAGCAGGAGGTGGGGAGTCAGGGAGGACAAATCTTGAATACCGTGGAGGATAAAAGTACTGCAAAGAAGACGGATGCCTTTACATTTTTTTCCAAGACTGTTTACCCTAGAGAGTTCTCATCATTTTAAGGAAAAGTGCATCTTCCCCAAGACCTGCATCTTTAAAAGAAAATGAAAGAAACACATGATAACTAAGCTTTCAGTGTGAGAAATTCTGACCTATGAAAAAAAAAAGGTGAGTTTGAAGCTAAGAGCAATTGAGATCAGTTCAAACCCAGTACTTCTAATGAAATCTTTTCCAAGTTGGAAAGTCAATAATACAGATTGGTAGAAAATGCCCCCAAATGCCCCATAAAAGTGTGAGACCTTCTAGGAGCTAAAGTGAGTGGTTATTGGTAAATGTCTTCTTGTATACACCAGAAGGTCAAGATTATGGCTGCCTAGAGCTTCCTCACAAAACACTTAAACTCAAAAATCCCAACACAACTCGCCATGTAAGAAATGTGCATCTGTATCAAAATTGTACTTACTGACTGATTTTTTTACCTTCTTGACCTCAATACAGAGGTTTTTGTAGGTCCTTGAAGAAGGGCTGACCCCTCTGCAAAAATCACAGTAGAAGGTCCAGAACAGAGTGGAGAGCAGCATGGAACAAAACATTTAACAACATGAAAAGGCCAGGATTACTGGGTCATTAGAGACTGTTGGAATCTCCAAGATGATGGCTTTAAGTCACCCTTTGAACCTGGTACAGAACTCACCCCTACGGCTCAACTTTTAGCCAAACAATAGATACGCCTATTCAGGGGATAATACCACTCAGTCTTTACAATAAGGTCAAAAGAGCAGAAAGTGCCTCAGGATGAAGCTGAGGATGTGGTGCGGTGGAGGAGATGATTAATGGAAATGAGCATCACAGAGAGAGGACTGCAATGGCACTGTGGTATTATTTAACCTTATAAAAACAAAATGCATGGGAATGGTTAAATGGCAGACCACTTGCTATATACACTTTGATTCAAATAAAAATAAAAGTTTTACAAGTTAAAATACAAACTTACCAGGTGCCTGGCCCTCACAAGCACTCAGGATATATTTAGTAGTTATTAGTTAATGAAACTAATCACTGGCATAATCATTATTGCTTTCATGGCTGTTATATCACAGAATCAGGTCAAACGATGTGCAGCGCTTTGCAAACCTCTTTCCATCGTCTTTCATGCTCCATAAAAGTCCAGAGTCGATCGCTTTACAATCTCTTTTCTCTTTTGGCAAGGAGGGGGGGTCATATATTTTTGAGCCCTTCGACACTCTCCTCTCCTATTAAACTTTTTCTTCTGCTTCAGAAGATAGGCAGCACTTCGATGAGTATATCCACCCGAGCAGTGCTGACACACAACAGCCTGACCTGGGCGTGTGTGCCTGCGTGCACGTGTGTGTGTGACGACATCTTTTCTGCACAAAGCATGCATCTTCTGGCCTCTCTAGTAAAATGCCACCTCTGCCTGACTACACATGCTGAGAAGAGCCGTCCACTGGTGACGGTGCTGGTGTTGGTGTTAGTGGTTGTATTGAGTTTTCGTATGAACACACCTCTATCCAAATGGAAAAGTTTGAACAAGTAAGCCTCTAACTTGTCTTCTGAAATTGAACAACCTTAACTGCCTTTCAGGAGTCCTTGGGCGGTACAAACAGCTAAGAACTTGATAATATGCTACGTTGTCGTGGTTCGAATCCACTGAGCTGCACCTCAGATGGTGGACCTAGCAATCTATACTCAGATGGTCATGCAAACTCATGACTCATTATTGCTGAAGCAGAACCTACTTCCGGCTGACCCTCCAGCACATTTTCAGAAGCTGTAAATAGCATGAGAGGAAATTGGCCATCATTCTCTCAGAGCGCGGAAGGTGGATTCGAACCACTAGAAAGAACGCTGTAAGTCAATTCTCCTCTGCATGCACAGGCTTGCTGCGAGATGGAAATCCAGGCTTGATGGTACACAACAGCGACCGGTTTGTAATTGTAAATCCGATTCTTTCTTCAGGGTCCACTTCAGATAATGAAGTTTTGTTATGGACCATCTACTGTGTATCGGGGCTGTGGACATGGTATTTTACACGCATATTGGTTCTCATCTTCCAGATAGGAAAACCAACATTAGGAGACTTTAAGCCACTTACACAAGCCCACACTCTTACAAGTGATCCAAATCCAGATATTTGTGGCTCAAAGATTGTGCCTTATTTTTTTTTAGAGTGCCCCATTCAGTGGCATGTACAGAGGGCTACTTACAGCTGATTTAACCCATAGGAAAAGGGAAAGAGCATTCTCTGTGATTGGAGCTGTAACACACACGCTGGTTTTGCCTAAATGCCTTCTCACCTCCCCCCTGCTAATCTTTACCTTTTAATCCCTGTTTGAGTCTGCAAAGTAGAGAACTGTGGGCAAATATTTATACATGAAATGAGCCATTTTTTCCTATTGCTAACCCATCCAAAGCTGCTCTAGTTTCTCTTCAAACTTTTGAAAAGCAATTTGCTTCTGGACTGGGGGGTGGGGAAAAAAGAAAAAGAAAAGGCAAAGAGAAATAAGGAATCTCAATCCAAAGCCAGGAATGGTAGGCCAGTTGTAGAAGTGTCTTTGGAAAGGTTAGCACTGAAATAAATTCCCGCTCCTGGCAGCACAGATATCAGACATTAGCAATAAGAGATGATAGAAGAATATATTGACAGCCCCCCAGGTCTGGTGGAGGGTCTCTATGAGTGAGAACAGACTCAAGGGCAGTGGGTTTAGTTGATCAGAAAATGAAAAGTATTCACAAAGCAACATAAATTATTGACAAAGGTCAACAGATAATTTGTCTCAATTTTACTATAATGCACACATAGTTGCTGACATTAGCTGATCAAGATACTTGATCTTATAAGGTCTAAAATAACATGCATCCTTCAAGACACAACTTTCTAAATAGCCTCCCTCAATCAAATAGAAAAGCATAGATTAAAAAAAAAGTTTGTGTCAACTCAAACCTAAAAGATGAGCCATCTATTCTAAAAATCCTCTGACACTCACAGTCAACAATTACTTTTTTTAAAGATGAGACTCTAAGGAGGCAAGGCAGCTAGGTCAATGGAAATGGAATAATCTAAGAATATTCACACATTCTGAAGAATGTAATAAACACCAGAAAACAATTTGTGCAGAAATTGTTGAATGGGACCCTCAACTGCAGTATAAACTGCTATCAAAATGTAAGAAAATATTATTTAAAAACTTTTAAAAGATGAGGAATGTGGATGACTATCCTTCTTTTTATCATTACCCACAAGCTTTTCTGTCATTTCAACCACTGTTCTAATCAGTGACTACTCATTTGATTTCAGAAACACCTTCAAACTATCAAATAAAAGATGTCACCCACCTACTACTTTATTCCCCAAACACTTAATAGGTACTTATGCCATAGCAGATGCTGAAGTACCTGTTAGAAAACTTCAGATGAAATAATGTCCATTCTGCACTCAAAAATTATGTTCTCATCGAACACACTCACACACTGTAGGCATGTATGCATCCAACATGCATGGCACTTCTGAAAAGGTAATGTGAAATAAACTGAATGGTTTGAAAAAATTCTCCAATATTTACACAAAAGAATGGTACACAGAAAGCATTTAGGGATATTTGTTGTTGTTGTTATATGTCGTTGAGTTGCCAATAGGGAATATTAGCTACTAATGATGATTTCTTTACCTAGAAGCTTCAGAACTAATGAGAGCTATAACAACTTCAAATAGTGAAAGAAATCTTGACCAATACCTTACAAAGACTAGAAAGGGTCACCACCCAGTAGTGTGTCCACCTTACTATTTTGTTCTTTTTGTTGTTGTTATGTGCCATCGAGTCACTTGCAACTCATAGCGACCCTATGTACAACAGCTCTAAACTCTGCTCTGTCCTATGCCAATCGCACTGCCTGATGTATTCATCCTGATTACCCCAGTCACTGAATCAATCCAGCTCATAAGAGTGCCTTCCCCTCTTGCGCTGTCCCCCCGCCTTCCCAAGCATGATGTTCCTCTCCAAGCACCTGTCCCTCCTTACAACATGTCCAAAGTATGTCAGACGAAGCCCCAGAATCCTTGCCTCCAAGGAGAAGCCTGATTAAACACTCTCCAGGATGAATCTGTATGTTTTCTTGGCAGTCCATGGTACTCTCAGCACTGTTCTCCAGCACCACAGCTCAAAGGCATCAATTCTCCTTCTGTCCTCCCTCGTCATTGTCCAACTCTCTGATGCCTAACAAGTGATTGCAAAGACCATGGCCTATATCAGATACTATATGCCAGTTATTAACAGATGGTTTCATTTACAAGGTTGTCTCATTGTTTTCTTATGCTGGAAAAAATACATACAACGTTGCTTTCCTCAACCTATGTTGACTATAAAAGGATACATTTCTTAGTCTTGTGGCTCTACATTTTGGAGTTCATTAGGAATATAAAAGTAATACTAGGAGTTTCCATGTGTACCATCAATTAGAGAATACCAAGAGCCTTTAGGACAACATGTAGAGGAAGTCTATCTTCCTGTCCATGTATATATTTTCCTCTAAATACAACAGGAGGGCAGAATTTTCCATCTAAGAGATTAAGAGAAAGAGAGTAAAAAATTATCTTGAAATAGATAGATACACAGACAGACAGATACTTCCTTGGTGACACTCCCCCCTCCATATGGACCCAGGTTGGTTTATATAGCACCATGTTACTATAATGGTTTCTGACATCCACAGTTTGGATAGATTTGAATTATTTAATAAAGTTTTTTTAAATGTTATTTGTAAAAAGAAAATATATAACTTTGCATTTGCGACTTAGAAAGATGTATATGAAAATGAGTAACATAGAGATAAGAAAGGGGTCCTTGGCAGAAATAGAGGCATGAAGAAGCTATGGAATTAAGTGTATTACTAGCAAAGACAGGAATTGAGATGTCTATCTTAAACTAAGAATTTCAAAGTATAAAGAAAACATTGGAAACAGAAAATAAAAGGCTTAATCTGTGATACTGTAGTCTCTGAATTTTCACCAGGAGTAAAAAACAATTCCAGTATAATTCTTTCCATTTAGTCCTTCACTTCCAGTTATTATTGCTCCCATGGCTTTTCTCTCTCTTCTCCTCCCTTTCTCACTGTTTTGATTCCAATGAACTTAACTCCACTGGTGAGGGAAAGATATCCATTCTAGATTATAGGGGTGCACAAACACGTGACACCTGACAACGGACAGATTATACTGACAGCAGTTAATCATTAGTAATCGTTACAGCCCAGGGAAGCAAGGCAGCACACAGCGTGCAAGGTTGAACGGGGGTTGCACTTGGGAGCAGAGAGAATAAGCAGAGTCCGTAGGAAGCAGGATTTGTAGTAGCAAGACGGTGATGTGAACTCTGGTTTCTATGAGTAGCTGATCAGTTCATTGGATACATGCACAGATGGGCAGGGAAATGAAGCCCAATACTTAGGGGAAAGCAGGCAGTGTACCTGGTCCCCTTGGCTGGCTGGCCAGGGAACTTGGTCCATAGAAGTATACAGGGAGGAGAGTTTGCAATTATGACACTAAAAGGTCTCTCAAGTTTGTCAGATGTAAAGGGAGCACATGAGACTGAAAATACCTTTCCTGACACACACCCTGTGCCTTATGCCTAATCCTCTTTCCTTCCTTCTCTCTGAAAATGATGTCAGAATGTCCAAATCTTCTGGAACAATGACTGGTGTAGGGAGTATTATTAAATCGTATTTCTTAAATAAATAGTTATTTATATTCAATAGCATAGGAGATCACTACAATATTGTTGTTGATGTTATGTTCGTCCAGTTGCCTGTGACTCATTGCAACCCTATGTACAACAACCCTAAACCCTGCTCTATCCCTTGCCAATCTTATTGTCTCTGATTCGCCTATCCTTATTACCCCAGTCACCGAATTAATCCATCTCATTGAGTGTCTTCCTCTCCTGTGCTGCCCCTCCTCCCTCCCAAGCATGGCATCCCTTTCAAAGTACTGATCCCGCCTTGCAACGTGTCCAAAGTATGTCAGACAGAGCTTCAGAATTCTAAATCCTGTTCCCTTAGTGAGGAAGAGATGTCTGTCCTCAGTGGCTGCGGACTATCAGACAAGTGAATTAAATCAAACCCTGTCTCAGTAGTGCCCCGCCCTTCAGTTGTGAGAACACAGTAAGTTAACATGTGCTATTTACTAATTGTCTAGACTCAAGCCATTGCATTTTTAATTGTTTCTCATGCATGTGCAAGTAATAAAGTAACTAAGGAATAAAGAAATTATGTTTTTGAATTGTGGTGTTGGTAGATAATGTTGACTATATCACAAACTGTTAAAAGGATGAAGAAATCTGTCTTGGAAGAAATGTAGTCAGAGAGCTTCGAAGCAAGGATGTAAGACTCAGTCACACACACGTTGGAGGTCTCACACATGTAGGGGGCACCAATTCTTAGAAAAAAGACATTAAAGTAGGCAAAAGCAGAGGGTCAGGAAAGGAGAGGAAGACCCTCAAAGAGATGAAATGGCACAGAGATTGGAACAAGGGGCACAGCAAATTATGGGGATGTCAGAAGGTTGAACAGAGTTTCACCATGCTGTACTCAGGTCTCTCTGGGTTGAAGTTATTCAGTAAAGTTTCACTGCACGTGTAATCCTAGGATCTACTTTTTTCCCCTCAACTGTTATTGAGACACACTCGTGTTGAAGCTTCCAGTTAAGGTTTATAAATGTGACTAACATTATTTTAAAATAATATCAAATCCATGCAATGAATGAATGGAAATCCAAAATTTCTATAAGTTTTCATTAAAATTATTAAAATAAAATAAAAATTACAAGAAAAAAACTAATATCAAATCCATTCATTCTATATTGAAATGTTTAGATTGACGCTGAGTTTTCATCACTGTTGTCATTTTGCTGGGTTTTTCAACTTGACAAAGCGGACTTGTAAGCATTCTGGTAGTGGAAGAAATAGGTTCAAGGGTATTCACCTCACAGGAGAATTGCTGGATACAAACAAGTCTGTCCTGGAGGAAAGTCAAGCAGGACGCTCCTTAGAGGAAAGGGTGGTGACATCTGATCTCACCTACTCTGGGCATGACGTCAGCAGGGGCCAATTCATGAAAAAAGATAGCAAGCTGGGAAGGGTAGATGGTCAGAGAAAGAGAGGAGGACCCTCAACAAGACAGACTGACACAGTGACAGTAACAATGAGCTTGACCACATCTGAGACCGTGAGGATGGCACAGACAGGGCGAGGTTCAGGTCTGTTACTCACAGGGTCTGTATGAGTTGAAGTCAACTCAATGGCACCTAACAACAATAACAATGTGATTCTCAGACATAGAGCCACAGTTTTAATTTTCCTAATCTGCTTGCTACCAACTGTTTTTCAAAAACTATTTCACAAGTTTGCACACAATTGGTTGCGAGAGTTTGTTTTCCTCTCTGTCCTCATTATCACCTGGTATCATCTGACTTTTCACACAGGCGCGTTGGATGAGAATTGCTACCTGGCTGTGCCTTTCAAGTCTCATAATAATGACTGACTTCAATATTTTTAACATTTAAAGATGACGTGTTTCTCTTTCTGTGCCTTTTGCACATCATGTTGTTATCTGTCCTCTATCAACTCCTTTTCATTATTTTTATATATTAGTATAAAAATATGTGTCAGCTTCTTACATGTGTTCCTATCTATAAATGTCTTTAGTATACTAAGGGGTTTTTGTTTGTTGGTTGCTTATTTTTGGCTTTTTTTTTTAAAAGAGAAACAAAAAACTTCTTCCCATTACTTTTTTCACTTCTTAAGTCCTTTCCAGTTGAGGAAAATTTACTAATTCTTCTTCTCCTTTCAAGCTTAGCACTGACTTAATTAATGCTAAATGAATGCCTTATTGTGAAGAACATAAAGATAGTCTCACACATACTTATCAGAACTTTGATACTAAAATTGATGCATTGAACTGAAATTATATTTCATGTATGGTATAATATGTTTTTGTTGTTATGTGCTGTCGAGTACCTTGCAACTCATAGCGACCCTATGTACAAAAGCCCTAAACTCTGCTCTGTCCTGTGCCAATCGCACTGTCTCTGACACTCCCATCCCGATTATCCCAGTCACTGAATCAATCCACCTCATAGAGGGCCTTCCCCTCCTGCGCTGTCCCTCCACCCTCCCAAGCATTCCATACACATAACTAATTTCCATTACCTGTTCATCAATGTCTGATTGTGTAGTGCTATTTCTATTATATATCAAGTTTCTATGTGGTCCTGTTGTGTTTTGGGTAGTCAACCTGCTTCAACAGTTCACTTGGTTATCATTGAGCATGAACTGATATGTATTCTAGGTAGAATGAGTCTTTATTACATGATAGTATAAGCAACTACATTCTGTTTACTTGTCCAAAAACAATGTTGTTCTTGTAATGTGCCGCTGAGTCGACTCCAACTCATAGCGACCTTATGTCCAACAGCTCTGAATCCTGCTCTATCCAGAGCCAAACCATTGCCTCTAACACATCTACCACCCACTATCCCAGTCACCTAGTCAATCTATCACATTCCATCCAGGATCTTCCTCTTTTGTGCTGCCCCTCTACCTTTCTAAGTATGATGTCCCTCTCTGAGGATTGGTCCCTCCTGGCAACATGTTCAAAGTATATCAGACAGAGTTACAAAATCCTTGCCTCCAAGGAATGCCCTGGTTTCACCCTCTCCAGGACAGATCTGTTTGTTCTCCAGGCAGTCCATGATATATTCAATACTCTCCTCCAGCACCACAACTCAAAGGCATCAATTCTCCTTCTATCATCCTTAGTCATTGTCTACCTCTCTGATGCATAAAAAGTGATTGCAAAGACCATGGCCAGGATAAGGCCAAACATGAAGGCTCTCGATATTCTCCAGCTGAAACTCCTGTGGATGAGAAAAGTGGACTCCTTTTGCCTGGGAGACTGGTGGTAGGAGTTAAACAGCTCTGTGACACAGCCATGGCATACCCTATTGTAATCCTAGACCTGCATCAACCAACATGGTAGTTGCAAGCAGCAAACAACTATTTAGATTTATATTAATTAAAATGGAATATTCAGTTACTCCATGGTACTACTCTTATCATTGCAAAGGTTCAACAGACACAACTGGCAAGATGTGACTTAACAATACTGAACACGTACATCACTGCAGCAAATACTAGCAGACAGCACTGGCTTAGACTCTTACACAGAACCAACCATCAAAGAAAGAGGGGTTATTTGTGTTTGAAAGAAACAATAAACTAATCAATCCAAAAAGGATCATATGATTTTTTTTTCATTGAGTTTTCTGATACTCTGTAATCTTACAGATAAATACCTTTGTTGGTGAATTCCAAGAAATGAAACGCTAAAAATGAAGAAGCACTGGATAGAAAAACCTCTGTCATTTCACGAGTTTAGGCCATTAAGTTTCTCTCTGTAACTCTGCCTTCCCTTTTACACTCAGAGTTTTGACATCCTCTACTCAGATAAATGGATCTTGTTTGTTCTCAATAAACTTATTACCTATTTTGTTTGTATTCACTTAGGAAACAGCTACAGATAAGCTCAAGGACTATTACGTGCATAAAGAAAGGCAGAAAAGGTACTATTTGAGTTTGAACAGAGGGCTGTGTGAGCCATCTCTGATATTATCAGGAATGAATCTGAATGTGAACTAGAGAAAGATGCCCAAATTGTGTTCTACTAACAGCAGGACCTGGGGGGAGGGATGATCATACAGAAAAATAAAGTGTCTGTTGAAGCTGAGGGCACAGAATTTAAATGTGAAAGTCAATCAGAGATTCAAAATATAAAATTGAAGGGGACTAGAAAAACCAGTCATCTTTAAGACAATTCTGACTCATGTGGGTCAAAGCACAGCCACACCTTGTGGTTATTAGTGAATTTTTCAGAAGTAGATTCAAATTTATTCTTTCAAAGGACCTCTAGGTAGACCGGAATCAGCATGTGTTTTATTGACTGTCTAATGCTTAAAGTTATGCATCAGAGAGTTGGACAATGACTAGGTAGGATAGAAGGAGAATTGACGCCTTTGTGCTGTGATGCTGGAGAAGAGTATTGAATGTACCCTGGACTGTCAAGAAAACAAACAGATTCATCGTAAAGAGGATTAAACCAGGCTGCTCCTTGGAGGCAAGGATTCTGGGGCTTCGTCTGACATACTTTAGACATGTTGTAAGGAGAGACAGGTCTTTAGAGGGGGACATCATGCTGGGTAGAGTAGAGCGACAGCGCAGGAGGGGAAGACCCTCTATGAGGTGGATTGATTCAGTGACTGGGGAAATCAGGATGGGTGTGTCAGAGGCAATGCGATTGGCACAGGATAGATCAGGGTTTAGGGCTGTTGCACAAAGGGTCGCTATGAGTCGCAAGCGACTCCACGGCACATAACAACAACAACGCTTAAAGAATTAACACCTTCTAGCATTCCCAGGGAGCTCTGGTGGCCTTGTGGCAAGAAACCATGCTGCAATCCCGAAGGCATGCAGTTCAAATCCCCTAGCTGTTCAGCGGGAGAAGGATGGACCATGTCTTCCTATATAATTAACTGCCTGTGAAAACCTACTAATGGGCCAACTATGGGTCAGTTCCAACTCTACAGTACCAACAACAGGTATTCCTAATTTAGATGGTTCTCTGGCCTAATCAGAGAGCTCGGCTGGCCCGCTGGTGAGGAGTTTCTCTGCCAACTCAAAGGCAGACAGTTCAAATTCATCAGCCGCTCCACAGAAGAAAGATGGGTGCTCTCCTCAGCTATGCCTCATCCAGAGTACGTATAACAATGACTGACCTAATCTTGCATTCTCTAAGTGACTGCAAACCGGATCTGTTAAGCACACCTCCACCGCTTTTGCGTAAGAGCATTATTTGTAATTAAAATGATCTAGAAAGAGCATCACAATATGGAATTGCGGGCATTTGTCGAAGAATATTAATGCAGCTTGATTACTTATGTCTGTGACTAACATTTCCGATGCAAATCTCAAGACAGGCCATCCGCCTACCACTCATGAAAATGGAAAAGCAATGAGAAGTGGTGACCTAAGAAATAACTCCCAAATAAATAGCTATCTCTCTCCACAGCCAAGACAGTAAACAAAATGAGATACCTAAAGGGAAGAGAGTATTTCCATTGTTTTTCACTTACCAGTACCCAAGTCATATGAATATGAAATCACTGAGTTTTCACAGATTTTGCAATTTGCAGACATCATGCCCTTGTTATCCATTCAGAATAACTCTTAAGAGAAAAACACTACTACTTCGATTTGGCAGAAAACTCAATGGAAGCGTTCAGCTATGCAGTAGTACAGCTGAGATCAGGCACAGACAGAGAAGATGCCATAAACATAAACCTCTTTCATTACAATAAAACTAAACCACGCCCACTTCCGTAAAGACATTCCCAAGAGGGCAACCTTTCCTCAAGTTTCCACAGCTGGAAACCAAAGCAGGAGCAGACTGCCCCATCTGTCTTTCATGAAGGAGGGAGTGGATTGGAACCACTGACCTTTCAGTTTGCAGCCTAACAATTAATACAATTTGCCACCAGAGAGCTTTCCTTCCAATAGGATGCCCAAACCATGAAACTGTCTTCACAACTGTAATGATTTTAACTCCAGAATTTTATATCTACATAAATGGTCTCTGAACATTGTTCGTACTTAACATAGTTTTGTTTGGATATGAATAGCTGGCATTTATTAAGTGTTAACTCTGCCCAGGTATCTTTATATGCATTGTTAAGTTTAATTCTCCCAATAACCCTGTGAGATACCTAATA
Organism: Elephantulus edwardii; assembly: GCF_000299155.1. Classification (NCBI taxonomy): domain Eukaryota; kingdom Metazoa; phylum Chordata; class Mammalia; order Macroscelidea; family Macroscelididae; genus Elephantulus; species Elephantulus edwardii. The sequence goes on along the minus strand of NW_006399751.1, from coordinate 11,237,344 downwards.
TCATTTTCCAAACATTTCAGATGAGGAGAATCTAGCCCCATAAATGTGTTAAGCTTACAGTACTACTGAATACTCAAGTCTCTCCTGCTTATATGTTTGGAGTTTGGGTTGTGGTCAATTTGCTCCAGGTTTATTCTTAGAGAATAGGGCTAGTCCATCAACAGAAGTATTATCATAGCGCTCAGAAGCTGTGTCACATTACCACTATCTGCTTCTGACCCACTAGGTAGGATCTCATGAAGTTTCTGGGGGAATTAGTGTTAAAGGCAAAGAGAAATAAGCAAAAGAAAAAAAAATAAAAAATAAAAGGGATATCCAAATAAAAGTGAAACAAAATAAAAACCCATCCAAATTATAAAACTAATCAGTGTCCAAGCCACTCACCATCCAGCATCCAGCGAAACCTGTCCCATAATTTTAATGGAATAGTTCCAGAGGAATCCTCTTCCCAAGAGACTGGGGCGGGGGAAAGCCTGTATCAGAGCAGAGCTATAGGCACCGACAGACTTGGCATGCAAGTCAGCTACCCACCTAGTGGCATATACAAAATATAACTTTCCATCCTTGATTAAACAGGTGCTCTTTAAACCAAGCTCTGCATTTTAATCGTCAATATTCTGGTAATAATATTATAAAATCACCCCTGATAGCAGAAAGTTAGGCAGAGTGCCTGCCACTTCCCAGGGCCAGGCTTGATAGGCTTCAAACACCAAAAACACACTCTGGCCCCCTAACTGGTACTGAAACGAGGCAACCATCAAAACCACTGCATGGTCAGAAGACAAAAGCACCCACAGTTAATGAAGCACAAAACAAAAGTAAATGAGAGTGAATATATGTCTACTGTGTGTGTCATTACACAGTTGAATGAGACATTTTCAGTTCGGGTGAGAAGTTCTTATGATCCCGTTTGTTGTTTTTTTTTTTAATAAAATTTTTATTTTATACTGGTTTACTTACAAAGTTCATATACACTGTTTTTCAAAGAAAAAAGACACCACTTTCTCATTTATCAAAATAAGGAATAACAACCACTAGCCAACCATTTGTTGGCAAATTCTAACTCTGTATATCCCTTTAAAATTGTGAAATGTGGCCCAGGAAATTACAACATAGGTTGAAGGGGTGTGTGGGGGGGAAGTAAAGACATTTACTGATTTACTGAGGCCAGTTATATGCTCCTATGAGATGACTACATCAGTATAACGATATTCCAAAAGGAATTATTGCCTTTTTTAGAGGGAAGGAGGCGAGACCATTTGTAAATGGGTGCAGGTAAGGTAAAACTCAGACAAAGAATAAAAGTCTGTATCCATTTTTTCTTCGGTTTGTATTTAGGTGACAGTCAAAGGACTTTCTTTTGATTTTATGAGGTCTGAAAATAACTAGAGACTTAATGCACACCCTTGGAAATGAAGCAGCTTAGAGAAGAATATAACAGCTAAAGGCCGATGGAGAAAAAGAAAATCAAGGAGAGGGGGGAAATCAAAGAAATGCTGAAATTATAATTTCATACATCTGTGCCCATTGGCAAAACTGGCTATATGCTCTTGATCCACTGTAATTTTAGACAAAGTGTAATTCAACATATTTCAGCTAAATCTATACATGATGGTTTGAAACAAAAGTTTCCTCACCCATGAGGGCTGGTTATTGGTGCTGATGATAGAGCTTGTGTAGCCATATTTAATGTTGTTGTTGTTGTTGTTGTT
>NW_006399751.1:11219544-11235087 GCF_000299155.1 Elephantulus edwardii | reverse complement strand
TGCCAAGACTGTTGACTATGGAGCCAAGCAAACTAAAGCTGTGTACAATCTCAATCTCTTCACCATCCATCCTGATGCTGCCAATTGGCCCAGTGTTGAGAATCTTAGTCTTCCTGACATTGAGCCTCAATCCATATTGGAGGCTGCAGTCCTTGACCATGTTTAATAGATAGGATAAATCACGAAGTGTGGGAAGATAACGGATGTTCGTCACACTTTAAAGTTGAGACTCTAGAGAGGACGGGGGTTACGGGCCTGAGAAGAACATCAGCCACGTCCAGGGATAAAACCTGTGCCAGTGGCCCCCCTGCAGATCTCTGGAAACATCTCTGTCAGAGATTTGCTTGTGTAGCCAGAAGCCCTGTTCCTGCAGTTGCAAATGAACTGTACGTTCAGACTGCCATCCTCCGCGCCTGTGATTTATCAGGAAGGGATGAAAGAAATGAACTGTACTCAATGGAACTGAGTTGCACGTGAGCCCGGGGAATGAGAAACATGTGTCTGTGTCGACGTTTTCCTTTGGGCTCCTGTTCCATCACAGAGCCCTCTCTAAGTATTAATGAGGTCTCTCCCATAATCCATGAAGATTGTGGGCAGACTCCAACTTTAATTGCTGTCTGAGTTAAGCCTACAAACCCTATGATATTACACAGTCTGTCTCGGGCAATGAACTGGGTGTGAGAGAGCCCAGCATACAGGGTTCTCCAAGCCTCTGCTGTAATGTCCTTTGTAAAGAACTCCCTGGAGTTAGGGGCTCCAGCAGAACACCAGAATGATACATCTCCTTTATCTTCCACTCATTGAATCTTTTAACAGGAGCAGCCTATGTAACTGTTTTACAATGAAAGATTAACGGATAAGTACTATTGCCAAACCATTTTTATTATTTCTAGTTTATAGATAAGGAAACAAAGAAAGGATGATTAAAGGATGATTAACAGTGTCTGATACAATATAGTAACCAGGAAGTTCTTACAGAATGGATTTGGCCACCCTATGACAACTTCGTACTAGATCATGTGATCCTCTGACTCAAAATGCCCCATGCCAGTCCATCTCATTTTGCCAATACCTAGCATATCAATAGTTACGAGTTTCATTTCCTTCTTAACAATATCCAATTCCCCTACAGTCATGGTTCTTACATTCCATTTTCCAATCACTAGTGTCTGCTTACAGCTGTTTCTCCTTCTATTTGTTTCCATACTTGAGGGCTCAGACTCAGTTGCCGTATCTGCTAGCCTAAGTGTACTCTGTTGTACATAGGGTTTTCAAAGCCCTGCTATTTCAGAAGTGGATGGCCAATCCTTCTTCCTAGGTAGTCTTAATTTGACTGCTCAGATTTAGAACATTATCTGACAGACAAGCATTTTACAGAGATGATGTTAGTCTGGAGACTAAGGAGCACCTGATACAGACCATGGTCTTTGCAATCACTTGTTATGCATCAGAGAGCTGGACAATGATGAGGGAGAATAGAAGGAGAGTTTGAGCTTTGGTGCTGGAGAAGAGTACTGAGTAGACCGTGGATTGCTAGAAGAACAAACAAGTTCATCCTGGAGAGGTTGAAGCCAGACTGCTCCTTGGAGGCAAGGATTCTGAAGCTCCATCTGACATACTTTGGACATGTTGCAAGGCAGGATAAGTTCTTGGAAAGGGACGTCATGCTTGGGAGGGTGGAGGGATAGCGCAGGAGAGAGACAAAGACCCTCCATGAGATAAATTGATTTCATCACTTGGGTAATGGGGACAGGCGTGTTGGAAACAATAAGATTGGCACAGGATAGAGCAGGGTTTAGAGCTGTTGTACGTAGGGTCTCTATGAGTTGCAGGTGATTTGAGGGCACATAACAACAACAACAACATGACAATTTCAGAAATGGGTCACTGAACTGGGCTTCAAGGAGCTCTGGCAGTATACTATGTTACTTACAAGGCTGCTTAATAAACATTTCAGAGGTTCAAATCCATCAGCCACTCCAAAGGAAAGAAATGGGCAGTGTCATGCTGGAAAGTGTTACAGTTTGAAAAGTTGCTCTAAGTTGAAAATAACTCAATGGCATTAGGTTTAAAATAGGCTTTAATAATATCTATTAATCATCCCATTACTTAGAATCAACTCAGTAATAGTGTTGTCTAATTTTTTTCATTATGAATGGATGAAAATTTCTAAAGCAAATTCATTTTCCACTGAATACTTCAGACATATTTTGTTCTATAGCACTGATCACAGTCCCTACAATGTATCAGCACTCTTCCCTAGTCCTCTTTGTGCTGCCCATTTCCATTCATCTGTCTTTGACTTTTTGGTTTTTCTTTGATTTAGATTTTTTTTTTTTTTAGTGGATTTATTATCCCAATCCCTGAGAAACCCAATTATGTAAATTGTTCACATATTTTAACTTAAATCCTCTTAACATCCTCATAAAACAGATAATATCTCCTAAAACTTAAAAAGACAAGGAAGGATGGACAAGCTAGATATACAGAGAACCAAAGGAATAGAAATAATGAGAATGGAGCCACATTTTATAAGTTGTAATCGTTATCACAGAACAATGTGTATAAAAATGGTTTAAAAAAAGAATAGACCAAAACTCAGTAGTGTTGGGGTCAGTCCTGTCTCCTGGTATTTGCTAGTGTGTCAATCATCTCCACAGGGTTTTCTGTGGCTGGTATTTTGGAAGCAGACTGTCAGGCATCTTTCACCAGGTACCCTGCCTGAGTGGGCTTGGTTTGTGGTGAAGCACACTGATGTTACACCACCCAATGCATTCGCACCACACATACTCAGATCTAAGTTATATACACATGCACTAAACTAGCTTGGCCATTTCAGGCATCCGGTTTTCTCCAAAGCACTCGAGTTAGCATGTCTAAGTCATTCTGGGAAAGCAGGGGCGGAAGAGAAGGAAACTCGCCTCAATGAGGGAACTACCATCTGTCAGGCAGAGTGTGAAGCAGTGTGTTCTCTACCCCACCATACTAGAGACCTTCCTTTTTTGAAACTTCTGCTCTCGCTTTCCCACAGAAACCAAAAGTAGCAGGAACAGCAATGATCATAACCTCTTGGTTGCTATTCACACCTAATGCAAATATGTAAAAGACTCAACTCAGGCAAGCAATAACACAACTTTACATTTCCATCACACTGGAGTAGTTTACAAAATGCTTTCACAATATTTCACTGCACTTGGTACATTAAACGACATTCGGAGGCAGATGGAGAATATAGCCTCATCTATTTTGCAGGTGAAGAAACCAGAGTATCCGGAAAAATAAGAGAACTGTTCAGAGCAGACAAGTCAGGGGCCAAGCTGGCGCTCATATCTTTTCACACACAGCTAAGTGAGAAAACTTGGGAATTACTAAAAAATCGAGCCTCTCTTTTTTTCCTCTCCTTTCACATATATAAATCTCAATGGTGTAGCAATTCTATACTCTAAATGGGACTGAGAAGAATAATATCACCCACTCCCCGCAGAGTCAGACAGACTGAAAACGTGGCAACGTGTCTAATCTGATTCCTGCAAATGGTAATCCTCAAGTCTTGTCTACTTCTTTGTGCAGACAATCATGAGGCTCTTAAGAGAGTCTAAGCTATCTGCTGCTTTATTTTTTTTTAACCTGTTTATCACTGGATACATTGAATATGTCACTGCAACTGAATCCAGGTTCACTAAGTACAGTGGGGCTTTTTCAAGCATCTCTTTTTGCAGCAAATATAAAAGGTTACACCCCATCTTGAATCAACACCAAAGGATGAAAAACTTAACACATTTAAGAAATAGTTCAGGGAGCTCTGGTAGCCTAGTAGTAAGGAGCTTCCCTGCTATCCCAAAGGTACATTGTTCAAATCCATCAGCTGCTGTGTCAAGAGAAAGATGGGTAAGCTTCTCCCATGCAATTTACTGCCTCTGATAATCCGCTGTAGAGTCAGTATGATTTAGTTCTGATTTGACAGTATATAACAACATAACAAGGAAAGGTTCAGAGAATAAAAAATGTAATAGAAACAAGAAATTAGAGCTCTGGGACTCATTCATACAGCAGTATTTACTGAACATCTACCAAGGAAGTTCTGGCTATGCAGCATTTATTTGGTGATTCATACTAATAAGAGCAAATATATGGAGGGATCTTTTTTAAAAAAATGTATGTACACATTAAAATTACATTAAATAGTAAAGAGAGGAAAATCATACAAAAGAGTTTCCACCTGTTGACACAAGTCCACAGTCCTCCAGTTCCTCTTTGTAGAGGCAACTACTGCTATCACACTATCTTGCATGTGAGCTTGTGCATACAGATATATACACACCCACAGAAATCTTACATGCACACAGAAACATGCGTGCATGTACTCAGACTCTTCTTCCTCTTTTTTACACCAAAGTGTCTCATGAATATTATGCTGTGCCTTAATTAAGAGGAAAAGCCATTCAATGTAAAATGGCCTCATTCTTTGTGCACAGCTGTATAGTATTCCACAGAATTTATGCATCATTATTTAGTAAGGCACCTGTAAGAATACTATTTGTTAAGTCATTTATAATCTTACTACTTCTTTAAAAAAATCTTCAATGTCTGGCATTCTCTCTCCTCCATCCTACATACTAAAATCAAAACCTCTAAGGCTATGAGGAAAACTTCTCATCACTGTTAGGTCAATCCAGACATAATGCTGTTATGGAAACTAGAGCCTCAATCGGGTCTCATATGTTTATTAGACTTCTGCTGAACTGCTTGCTAATTTCAAAGTTCTCTTTTCTCTTTCATTTGTGCTTTAACCCTTTCCACTTGTAATGTTGCCCCAACGCTACACACCCTCCTTTAAGAAATTCTACAATATTTTCAAAGTCCTGTTGTGCAGCGGTTAAAGCACCCAATTGTGAACCAAAAGGTCAGCAGTTTGGATCCACTAACTGCTCCACAGAAGAAATATGTGACAGTCTGTTTAAAAAAACATCATTTTCAGATTTGGAGATCTTACGAAGCAGTTCAACTCAGACTTCTTATAAATGGCTCAAGAGCAGTCAGTTTAGTTTTTGGTACAGGGCGAGTGTTCATACTCATTTTGGATTACTGCTTCCAAGAGGCAAATTCTCACTGTAGTCCCTAATGGAATTTGAGTCAAACCTCCATGGCATTTTTTTTTCTTTTTAACTGAGGTGTATTAAAATTCTAGGGAGCCCTAGAGGTACAGTCCATCGCAAGCTGTCCTGCCATTCCCAAGGATGCATGCCTCCAGAGATCTCAATAGTGACTCTTCAGGCGAAAGATGGGCGGTCTCTTCCCATTGGGGTCCGCAGCCTTGGAACCCCGATGTAGATTCTTTATGTGTCAGAAAGAACTTGACGTCTTTGCCAATGACAATAACTACAATAACTAAACAAGTAGATTTTGGGGGTTGTCTCCCTGATTGACCATAAATGACCGATCTACTGATTTAAAAAAAATGTATAAAAAACTTTATTATTCCAACCCAATGTTCTTTCTACTATAAACAAAAACTATTGTAGGTAGTAACTCCTTTTTAGATGCGTTGAAAGAGTGGTTCTGACAGTGTGGTCTGAGATCAGCTTCATCAGTTGCACACGGAAACTTACCACAAGTATAAATTCTCAGAACTCAATTCAGATTTACTACATCAGGAATCCTGAGTGTGGAGCCAGTTTGCTTGCCAGGTTCTTCTAGTGCCCAATCAAGTTCCACAATCGCTATATTAGTGTAGCTGTTTCATTTATTTTGTTACCTACCCTAAAACTCTACATGGTAGACAATGTTTGGTGGAGCTTCCCGATTAAATCAAGCTTGGAAGCAGGAGTGGCATCCACTTCTGAAATGGCTTGCCTCTAGAAACTCTATGAACCTGGAGAAATGACCAAAGTTATACAAGTGTTCAGGTCTTTCGTTCATAGGGTCGCTATGAGTCATCTATGACTCGATGGCACTTAACAACAACATCAACAACCTAAAACTCACTGCTTCTGAGTTAATTCTGACTCACAGAACTCTAAGGGCAAATGAGTCGTTGACATATAAGGTTTCCAAGACTTTAATACTTAGGGAAGCAGCCTTTTTCTCCTGCGGAGAAGTTCGTGGGTTTGAACCATCAATCTTTCCATTAGCAGTGCAGAACATTATAAGTGCACCACCAAGGCTCCTTTCACCTCCCCTGAAAACAAATTTGTTCCTGGAATTAGACTCATCCATTGGGAAATGGAACAACATATCACCATTCCTGTTCATATTTCCTTCTACAATCTTACTGGAGTTCTAATTGTGTCCCACAATACTTTGAGCAAACAGAGCTGTCTGAAGGTTAACTCTGGGTCCCGGAGAGACTAAGAAAAATGAACAGAGCTTCCAAAAAAGTGATTACTTGTATGAAATAATTCTAGCTCTCTTGTTCCTGGCCACGGTACTCATGGGAGAAATTTTATTAAAGAGGGAATAGGCCTCGTATACATACACGGGGAAATCTTCTCGTCTGGAAGGCAGAGAAATCATTGCTTGTGATAGAGATTATGAATCAGACAATGTCGCAAGATTGAGCCTACCTCAAGATGCAATAAAGAAGAAAGGAAACAACAAAGAAAGAAAACAAAAGTAAAATTTTTTGGGGAGTTGTTGTTGTGTGCTGTGGGAAACAACTTGTAACTTACCCTCCAGGTTTTCAGAGGTTTTAAATGGCACAGGTTTTAAATTGAGCAGAAGAAAACCCACCGTTCTTCCACAGAGCAGCTGGTGGATTCAAACTGTGTGCCATTAAGTATGACAGTGCAATTTCTTGCCACTGGGCTAACCAGTACAGCAATTCCTGTTTTCTCCTAAAAGAGTTATCTGTTGTTCAGGTTATAAGGATGTGCATTGGTCTACACTGGAAGCAAGCATATATGAGGCATCTCGTACCTTTTATGTGTCTCATCTTCATTTCAATAAATTGGAACAAAGCTACGTCCACTGGGTTGACAGTGTCTGAATAATCTTTTTTTAAAAAAACATGTATTGTGATAAAAATACACACAACAATACCTCCGCCAATTTAAACATCTCCCCATGTATAATTCAGTAACATTGATTGCATTGCTCATGCTGTGCAACCATTATCAAAATACTCTTCCCAATTATTCTACCGCTCTTGACATAAACTCAATGCCTCCTAAGCAAAGACCTACAAACCCAGTTAATAACATGTTTTTCATCACTGTTACATCAAAATTAACAGATGGATTAAAAAGAAAGGAGGTGGGCAAATTGCTTTTAACCCGATAGCTTAGATTTGACTTCCCCAACTAAGCTGACATAGTCCATTCACTCTAGATGTTCTGTGCTCACCCAACAACAAGTATTTATGAACTCTCCCAATGGTTCCTCCTGATCCTAATCCTATGTGAATGTTTCTCTTGTTTTTAAATCATGCTGAAAAGACCGTCCGGCTACACGGCTTAAAGACGTATGTCTCCTTCGCCTCCAGACAAAGAAAAATAAACCCAATGCATCCTTATAGATAAATTCATCAGAACCCAAGGCTCCTGGAAATGTTTACCAGTATTTTTCCCCCGATTTTTTATCTTAGAATATCTGAGCTGGAAGGCACCTGACAGATCATCCAACTCAATCCCCTGAAGCAGACATAAAAAAATAAAAAATACAAAAAAAAATCACAGCACCAGGGCTAAGGTTGAAACCAAATATAAGAATCATTCCTTCTAATTGGGCAACACAGTTCCTATCAGAGCTGTGACAGGAAATGGAAAATAACCTTAGTGTATATGATGGCAAACTCTGTCTTCAATAAAGAAGAGCTGAACTTTCTTTTCTGTCTGCACCTAGGTGAATAGTGGCGCCCTCTGGCAATGCCTCCTCTTAGAAGGGCGGGTGTGCACTCTAGGTATATGGTTATAAATCATTTGATGATGAATCGCCTTATGATTATAAAACAGCACATTTAAGACCATTCCGCTTCAGCAGATTTTGCTTGGAAAGACAGATCTTTAGAGAGGGACATCATGCTGGGTAGAGTACAGGGACAGCGCAGGAGGGGAAGACCCTCTATGAGGTGGATTGATTCAGTGACTGGGGTACTCGGGATGGGTGTGTCAGAGGCAGTGCGATTGGCACAGGACAGAGCAGGGTTTAGGGCTGTTGTACATAGAGTCGCTATGAGTCGCAAACGACTCGATGGCACATAACAACAACAACAACAACAACAACAACAACATAATATAAATATTTCCTAAAGCTATCGCAGCTTTCACATTACACCATGAAGGATTCCCACGAACACAGACCTCAATAAGCTGATGAAAGATAAGCAGGGAAATATTTACCTAAACCCACAGTATGGGTACTAATTTAATAGACACACTTATTTTTCAAAAGACAGACTCAAATATATCGTAGTAACAATATTTTAACTTCCATTTTCTTTCTTTTTTTTTTTACATACCCACTAAATTGGGGAGGTTCTAGTGGCTTCGTCGTGAAGAGCTTCCCTCCCAGACCATGAGACATCAGGCTTGAATCCACCAGCTGCTCCCCAGGAGAGAGAGAGAGAGAGAACAATCTCCTTCCATGTCATTTACGGCCTCTGAATACCTGCTGGAGGGTCAGCTATGAAGTCAGTTCTAACTCAATGGCACATAACAACAATAATCTTCAAATATAGATTGTCCATAAAGAGTCATTTGGGTTAGATTTTTAAGAATAGTCCCACTCTAATTTTCTAATCTCTATTCTCAAGATACCAAAACCACCACCCCAAAAAAAATGTGCTCACTGCTGTTCAGTCCTTTTTGACTTTTATCAGTTTCTTCACTAAATTTCCAAGGCTGTAAATCCTAACGAGGGGAGACTGTCCATCTTTCTCCCCAGGAACCAAGGGTGGATTTGAACTGCCAGTATAACTTGGAGTCAGAACACAATCTGCAGTGGACCAGCTCCCTTCTCAAGATCTATTATTTGCTAAAATGTGAAAACAGAGATTTTCATGGGATACCAAGCTGTAGGCCCTTATATGAGCAGAGTAAGTGAACACTGCATGGTTTAAAATGAAGAAAAGTGTGCATCAAGGATATATCCTTTCTCCCTACCTATTCAATCTGCCTGCAAATTATCTAAGAAGAAGAATATGGCATCAGGATCGGAGGAAGATTTATCAATAATGCTATGCAGATGACCCAAACTTGCTTGCTGAAAGTGAGGCAGACTTGAAGTACTTTTTGCAAAAGATCCAAGAATCCAGCCTTCAATACGGATTGCATTTCAATATCAGAACACAGAAATTCTCACTACCTGGACCAACAGTCAACATCATGATAGATGGAAAAAAGCTTGAAACTATCAACAACTTCACCTTGCGAGGACCCACAAACAACACCCTTGGTACCAGCTGTCAGGAGATTAGGAGATGTATTGCCCTGGGAAAGTCTGCTGTCAGGGACCTCTCCAAACTACAGAAGAGCAATGATGTCAGTGTGAGGACTAAGGTGTGTGTAATTCAGGCCATTGTCTTTTTAATCACATGCTATGCATCTCAGAGTTGGACCATGAGTAGGATGACAGAAGAATTGACACCTTTGAGCTGTGATTTTGGAGAAAAGTAGTGACTATCCCACAGACTGCCAACAGAACAAACAGATACATCTTGGAGAAGGTGCACCCAGGGTGCTCCTTGAAGGCAAGGATGCCAAAGCTTCATCTCATATACTTTGGGCATGTAATTAGGAGAAGCAATTCCCTGGAAAGGGACACCAAGCTTGAAAAGGTGGAGGGTCAGCAAAAGGGAGGAAGGCCCTCACCCAGGTGGGATAACACCGTGATTGCCACAGTGGGCTCAAGTGTGCCGGACACTGTGAAGATGACACAGGATAGGACAGGGTTCAGAGCAGTTGTTCACTGAGTCACTATAAGTTATACTCAATGGTACCAAAACAACACTACTATCTTAGTTTCCTTCTCAAGATCTGTACTTTTTGAAATATGGCCCATATCTTTTTTACTTAAATTCAGGTTATCGGAACCTAGTCTTCTGAAGGTCGCTTTGCTGATGCGTGGTAGGCTCTCCCCCCAGCCCATACTCTTAAAGTTCAATTAAGAGAGATGTGAGAATCAATCTAACTGCAGCAACACGAGGCTCTGGTGTTTGGCCAAATACTCTTCTGGATGATGCCGTTCTGTAAATATTATTAACATTTCTAAAATGCGTTCTAGTGGCACCACAGTTAGGGAATTCAGTTGCTAACTGATAGGAATTTGGAACCACCAGTTGTTCTGTGGGTGGGAGAAAGATAAGAAAGTCTGCTTCCATAAACATTACAAACTTGGAAACTATGGAGCAGTTTTGCTACTACAGGGTTTCTCTGAGTTGGAACTGAATCAGTAGCAGTGGGTATTTAGATTCCTTCTTTCTTTCCTTCCTTCCTCCCTTCCCCCCTCCCTTCCTTCCTCTTTCTTTCTCTCTTTCTTCCTTCTCTCTCTCTCTTCCTTTCCTTCCCTTCCCCTTCCTTCCTTCCTCCGTTCCTCCCTTCCTTCCTTCCTTTCCTTCCTCCCTTCTTTCCTTTCTCTTTTCTCCCTCCATCCCTCCTTTCTTTGTTTCCTTCCTTCCCCTTCCTTCTTTCCTTCATCCATCTCTCTCCCTCTCCTCTCTCCTCTCTCCCCTCTCCCCCGTCTTCTCTTCTCTTCTCCTTCTCTCTCTCTCTTTCAGAAGCTTCCTGAAGAAGAAAGAATGCTGCCTGAAGAAAAGCACAGTGATGTTACCTGATTTCCCTGCTACTGCCTTGCCTTCTCCTAGACACTACAGCGTAGCCAGCCCTCTCTTCAATGGTATGAACTAATTCTTTCACACTTATACACACATTAGCTGCTGGTTTTCTCTGGAGGCACCTGGCTGGTACAACATTCTATTTGAATAAGGACATAACACACACTTCTTTGAGTTTCTGAATGTCCAAGTTCATGAGCACCTCCAAAGCAGGACCTACCTACTGGCCCTGTGTAGCAAATGATAACTAAGACTGTTTATTTATCCAAATGAAAATTTGTGTTAAAAACGTCAAGTCTTGTGTACAACAATGTCTAAATGGAAACCCAAAATCTCTGTAAACCTTCATTAACTTTTTTTAAAAAAAAGCAATAAAAAAGATTTAAAGAAATGTCAAGTCTTTTACAAAAAAATGAATGCATGACCAGCTGGTAGCAGAAGCAGGATGTGAACTCAGGACTTCAGGACTCTTAAAAAAAAAGGTGTAAGACATTCCACTGTGTCTGGCTGTCCACAATTACGTTCCATTGTTTTTGATACCAAGGAAATGGGTGTGGACTTCAGTGCAGCCATTTCTTTCTTATTCCCTTGAGATTCACATAAATTCTCGTCTTTCTCATAACTGAAGGCCTCAGGCCCACCATCTGTTTAGAATCACTGAGAATGCTTAGACAGACAACCTTCTCTTCTGAGTCAAATGACCTGGTGAATGGGTAGCAACATCTCCACTCAGACCTAAGCTTGTCGCTGACGAAAAGTTTCAGGGCTGTGCTTCTTTGAAGACATCAACTTGATCTTCCAAACAGGACTGAGTTGCTGGTTACAAAGACAAGTTTCTCCAAGGCCATGTCTTTAACTCAGTTGACTGTCACAAAACTTTGTGTCACAAAACTTAATGAAATCAATTAGGAGAGGGGTGAGATTCAGTTCCAAGAAACCAGATGGGACATGGAAGCAGAAAAGGGAACTCTGAGTCACGACCGAGCAGGTAAGTTCAGTTAAGTTCAAGAGCTCATTAGCAAACAGAACCAAGATAGAGTAGGCCCATGGGCATAGAGGGATGGAAAGCTTAATGATCAGAAGGGCCTTCATATGACTGAATAATTAGCCAAGGAATAAGGACAACAAAAAAAGTAGAACCAAAATATTAAGTGTATATGATATGAAAAGGGTTGTGCTGGGTACTTGTAAATGTGTTCTCATTTAACCAGTATGTAAAAGGACCAAACAGTTCACAGATGCATGAATGGAACTCAGAGAAGGTGAAATGCGGCCTCTAGGTCATAGAGATTTGTATGAAACACAATTCTATCACTTACTTTTGCCAAGATGTCATAGCTTTTAGAAACTTGGGCTATTGAAATGAAATCGGCAAAATCCAACACCCCCTTCCTGATTAAAACACTCAGCAAAACATGAATAGAGGAGCATCTTCTCATAATAAAGTATATACACAAAATCAAAAGCTGACATCTTTCTCAACAGAAGGAGACCTTCCCCGTGTGTACAGGGACAAGGCAAGGCTGCCAACTATTACTACTCTTGGTCAATGTTATATTGGAAGATCTAGCCAGGTCACTAAGGCAAAAGAAAGAAATAAGAGGCATTCAATTGGGCAAAGAGATGGTGAAACTGTCATTGTACGCAGATGACTGAATAGTATACATAGAAAACCAAAATGACTTAAAAAAAAAAAAGAACCAGTTTAGTAGAGAGAAAGGATTTAATAGTAATATATAAAAATCAATTGGGTTTCTCTACAGCAACAAAGAATGCATAGAAAAAGAAACTGGAAAAACAATGTTATTTACAACAACCAACCACAAGATGAAATACTTAGGAATAAACTGGACTGGAGACACAAGAGATTTTTATAAAGAAAACTGCAAAACAATACTAAAATAAACAGTAAGATCCTCAACCAAATGGGAAAATACTCACTATTCGTGCCTAACAGAAAGAACACGGTAACAATGACAGTCTTACCAAAAGCAATCTACAGGTTCAACAGATAGCAAATTCATTCTTCAAGGAGCTAGGAAAGGCCATTTCCAAGTTCATTTGGAAAGGAAAGAGAGCCAGGATAAATGAAGTTCTTTTAAAAAGCAAAACCTGCGACAGTTGTAGTAATCAAAGCAGCACAGTACTGACACAACAACAGAAATGTAAATCAAGGGAACAGAATTGAGAATTCAGGAATCAACTCATCACCAACTGATCAGCTGATATTTTACAAGATAATAAAACCTATTAAATGGGAAACAACAGCTTCTTAAACAAATGGTGCTGGTAAACTGGATATATTCCAAAGAAAATTAAAACAAGATCCACATCTCACACCATACACACACACACACACACAAACCCCCCCCAAAAAAAAACGCAGCCAACTCAAAGTGGAACAGAGACCTAGCGGTAAAACCCCAAACCATAAAGATAAGAGACAAAATGGGAAGAAAATTAAAAGTCCTGACCTATAACATAGATAGGCTTTCAAACATAGTAAAAAATGTTCAAACTAGAGAAGATAAAATCAATGAATGGGACTTTAAAAAAATTTTTCATTTTATTCTAGTTTATTTATAAAATTCTACTACATTGTTTTCAAGAACAAATTATTTCCATTTCCATCAACCCCCACCCCCAACAAATTGTACAATCCCATGATTAATTCCTTCTTCCCCCTGAACATCCTCATCCCTCTGCTTCCAGCCTCTCCCACCCCTCCTGGATCCTTATACTTATTCTACAATAAAGGTCTTATACGATATTTATCCTTGTGAGACTGAGTTAGTTCACTCAGCAAAATGCTCTCCAGTCCCTTCCAAGTTAGGTAATAATTTACAAAGTCATTGCTCCTGTGTGCTGCATAGTATTCCACTGTGTGAATGTGTGTGAATGCACCATAATTTCTCAATCCATTTGTTTGTGGTTGGACATTTGGGCTGTTTCCATGGTCTTACAATGGTGACTAATGC
The DNA here is from genome assembly GCF_000299155.1 of Elephantulus edwardii. Classification (NCBI taxonomy): domain Eukaryota; kingdom Metazoa; phylum Chordata; class Mammalia; order Macroscelidea; family Macroscelididae; genus Elephantulus; species Elephantulus edwardii. The sequence goes on along the minus strand of NW_006399751.1, from coordinate 11,221,341 downwards.
TGCAATAAACACTGGTGTTCAAATCTCCATTTATGCGTCAGTTCTAGTGCAGTGGCAATAAAATTCTAAACAAAAGTCTCATAACCAAAGTCTACAGAATACTAAAGGGCCTCTACAAGAAAAATACTGATACCCCAATCGCAAAATGGGCAAAAAGAAATGGAAAGAAGGCTCTTCACAAAGGAGGACATTTGGATGACCAACAGATACATGAAGAAACACTAAGAGAGATGAAATTCACTTGCAATAAAAGAGATGTAAATCAAACCCATAATGAGGTACCATCTCACTCCAGTAACAGTGGTAAAGTTTCACAAGGCAGCAAGTAATAAATATTGGAAAGGATGTGTTGGTAGGATTGTAAATTGTACAACCATTCTGGAAGGCAGTTTTGTGCTTCCTCAAAAAGCTGAACATAGAAATGCCATATGATCCAGCTATTCCACTACTTGGAATATATCCTGAAAAAAAATGAAAACTAAGGCACAAACTAAGATTTGTACACCAGTGTTCATAGCAGCATTATTCACTATTGCAGGAACACAGAAACTGCCCAACCACAAACGAACGGATTGAGAAATTATGGTACTTTCACACAATGGAATACTATGCAGCATACAGGAGCAATGACTTTGTAAATTATTACCTAACTTGGGACAGACTGGAAAGCATTATGCTGAGTGAACTAACTCAGTCCCACAAGGATAAATATTGTATAAAATCATTACTGTAGAATGAGCATAAGGATCCAAGAGGGGTGGGAGAGGGTGGAAGCAGAGGGATGAGGATGTGTGGGGGAGGGTGGGCGTTAATCACAGGGTTGTACAATTTGATGGGGGGGGTGAGGAAAATTGAAAGAAACTGTTCTCTAAATCAATGTATTTGAATTTTGTAAGTAAACAACTGTAAAATTTAAAACAATAAAACAGTATGACACTTATTAGGTACACTTATTTACCTCACATCTTAGATTGTGCTTGCCTTCTCATGAGATTGGAATGATAACATAGCTTTTAGGTTTATAATTAGAAGTATACACACACACACACAGAGTTTTTTCATGGATCTGTAACATTTACAGTGTATTCAACTGCATAATCTCAAGGCCATGAGCTAAATGTCCTTGTTTTCCATAATAAAAGTAAAGACAGTTAATCCACTCCTTTCCATTCTCAACTTTTATAAACACATGGCTTAAGGTAGCTCATGCTGTATTTAGAGTAGTCTGATTTTCAAATGTGGTCATAGAAAGCATAAAAGTCAGCATGAACTTATTTAGCACCAACTTGTGTTAGGTATTTCAATATTTTCTAACACTGCACGAGTATTTCGATTAGTAAGTGTTTATTTTGCACCCACAATCTTTCAAAAAAAGGTTGATGTTGAAAGATATTTGGTTACATGGAAGAGATAGGCACCCTGGTTGGAAATCTCTAAGCCCCCTTCTTGGTGGGTTCCATGGAGCTTGACATTTCACTTCTCTGGTCTCAGTTTCTGTATGTGAATACTGAGAAAACCTAATACTGTATCTCTAGACACCACTTCCATGTTAATAGTAATAGTAATAGTAATACAAATACTAATACCAATAGTAGCAATAGTATTGCTAGTAGTTGCCCTAGTACCAGTTATTTGTTGGTGAATAATAATTTTATTCTCATTCTAGTCCCTAATTACACGGCACTACCATGAGTGGCATCCACTTCCATATAAGCTTGCTTCCAGAAACTCTATGAACCTGGAGAAAAGATCAAAGTTTTGTGTTCAAGACTTTAGTTCATAGGGTCACTATGGGTC
>NW_006399751.1:11204675-11218229 GCF_000299155.1 Elephantulus edwardii | reverse complement strand
ACACACACACGAGATTCTGACGTTACAGAGAAATTGGACTGGAGCAACCTCTACAGAGAAGACACACTCAATTTCTCAGTAACAATCTTATGTCGAACAGGTTCCCTGAGCATTAATCCAATAGCAACTCATTCTAGATAGCATTTCACCTGTTATTCTTTACTTGAGATTTCTGGAATAGGCTAGAGCTAGAAATCATAAGTCTTCAAGAAGAAATCCTTACTATCACAGTTAATAACTTGACACTCATTGTAGTCAAGTGGAAAACTACTTAGAGTTGACCGTCCAAAGGGTTTTCCAATACTGTGAATCACACAAGAGGAAATCACCCATCTTTATCCCTCAAAGCCACTAGTAAACTCAAACCATCAGCGAGGCACACAGACTTTTGGTTAACCACACAACTCTGCACTGACTAGGCCATAGAGTCCCATCTGTTTTGGATACAAGTCCTTTATTAAAAAGAACTTTTGCAAACTTTTTTTCTCCTGGTAGCTTGCCTTATTCAAGCAGGGTATGTTAGCCTATCCCTAAAGCTAGTCTTGCTCTTATATTGAGTGAATCCAGCAGCAGAACTGGAGAACCTCACTATCAGAGAAAGAGAACCAAGAGAATGCAGTGTGTCCTTCGGGGCCATAGATTCCTGTGGCAACCAGACCAGGGTCTATGGGAGTCTTTACCAGCTGCAGCAGAGAACCAGAGACCTGACATGAGACAGAGCGGACCTTGGGACTGCTACCCCACAGGGAATCAGAACTAAGAGCCTTTGCCCAAGTCTGTTAGATGACTGGGAAAGTGGGGAGAGTCATAATTGGCACGATCAAACTTTGTAATAATGGCCTAAAGCCATGCTGAGGCTCAAGGTGGAGGTGCTTGAGAAAACATTTCAGCAGCTGTCCTCAGTGATTATATTCTCTTAGCAACTTGAATTGTAGATCTTTATTTAGTTTCTTAAAAAAAATTTATTCTCATTTATTTACAAAGTTTGAATACACTATTTTTTTTATAAAAGATCCTTCCCATTTCCTTCACCCACCCACCCACGGAATTGTGCAACCCTATGAATTGTAGCTTTTTATTTCCCTAAAAAAACAAACAAACGAAAAAAAAAATCACAACTCTCCAAGATACTTTGAGCCTTGGATTTCAGCTAATCCAAGGTGACAGAAGGCCTGTCCTTCAGCAACATGTGTGCATCAACGTGCTCTATGTATTTCTTTTCAAAAAGTTACTCCATGGAGACAAATAGCCTGAGGAAAAGATACAAACTATACGTTCTGCTTCTGACTGGAGGCTTAACTTGTCAGTGATAATGATTTACATAGTGATTCTCTCCTTCTCTGTCTAGAAAGCTGCAGTAGCTTCCAGCTGTGTACTCTGGTAAAGATTGGTGGGGGGAGAAAGGCTTCCTTTTTTCAAGCTGGTTTGGATTGTTAATGCTTTTCCAAGAGCAAGATGAGACCTGGATAGTGGAGGTGAACTGGAGGTGCTAAGAAGACAAGTATTAATTAAGAATAATGCGTAAATGATAAAGTTGTTTAAAGAGTGAATAGCCCATCATAGAGTATTTCTTCCCTGTTTCTTCAAAGTCAATGTGTTTGCCATCTAGAATTTCTGTGTGTTTTCACATAGCAGCTTAGTATTGTTGTTGCTGTGTGCCATCAAGTTCCCTGTGATTCATAGTGACCCTATGGACAGCAGCTCTGAACTCTGCCCTGTCCTGAACCAATCTCACTACTCTACTTCTGACACAACCACAATTGCCTGTTTCTGTATCAATCCATCTCATCCTCCCTGAGCTCTTCCTCTCCTGCACCATCTCACATGATATTCTACTCCAACGACTGGTCTCTCCTGGCCATGTGCCACAAGTATGTGAGAGAAGAGCTTCAAAATCCTAGCCTCCAAGGAGAAACTTGGTTTCGCCTTCTCCAAGGCAGATCGATTTTGTTTTCTGAGCAGTCTATGGTATGTTCAAGACTCTTCTCCAGCATAACTTGAAGCCATAAATGGTTCTATTCTTCTTAGTCACTGTCACATGCTCTGATGCACAGCAGGTAACTAACTGCAAAGACCATGGCCTGGATTAGGCACACCTTAGTCTCTAGACTGACATCATTGCTCTTCAGCACTCCGGAGAGGTTCCTGATAGCAGATTTTCCCAATGCAATTTGTCTTTTGATTTCCTGACTGCTGGTATTAAGTTTGTTGGTTGTGGGGCTGAGCAAGCTATAACTGTTAACAACCTCAATCTCTTCTCCATCCATCATGGTGCTGTCAGTTGGCCAGTGGTGAGAATCTTCGTCTTCTTGATGCTGAGTTTCAATCCATATTGAAGACTATAGTCCTTGACCTTCTGCAGCAAGGGCTTCAGGTCTTCTTCAGTTTCAGCAAGCAAGGTTGTGTCTTTTCTGTATCATAGGTTATTGATAAGTTTTCCTCCAATCCTGATGCCACATGCCTCCTCATAAAGCCTTGCTTCCTGAATTATCTGTCCTCCATAAAGATTGAAAAGGTATAGACAGGATGCATCCCTGATGTACTCCTTTCGTGATTTTGAACCATCCAGTGTTTCCCTGCTCTGGCATATATAAACTAAAGCCCAAATCCACTGTCACTGAGTTATTCTGGCTCGTAATAACCATCCGTTTGTTCACAGGGTGGCTGTGAGTCATAGTCAGCTTGAAGGCACCTAGCAACAATGGCACAATGACATGCATGAATACTTTTGAATAAATACGCCAATCTACTTTTATACTGTACAGTATAAATACTTAAGTATTCAACTACCAGCTGAAAGATTGGTGTTTCAAATCTGCTCAGAGGGTCCTCACATGGCACCCTTGCAATCTGCTTCCCAAAGGTTAAAACCTTGAAAACTCTCTGGAGTAGTTCACCTCTCCACACAGGGCATTGCCATGAGTTTGAATGCATTCAATCAGCAACTAACAAGAGCAGCAACATTTTACGAAACACTGTGTCTTATGCTTTACAATAATAAGTGAATCAATGATATTGCTTTGGGAGGGGGGAATAAAAGTTAATAAGAAGACCTTATCAGCTTCTACACTATGTGTGCACGTGGAAGTGATAAAACGGTACCATGGTATTATTTTGATACTATCAAAATATCCTTTTATTCCAAGGACTTCTAATTCCTTTACAAACACATTACATACACCAAAGTTTAGGAGCAAAATTTGATGGCAAACATTATTTTTTGCTTGAGGTGTGGTTCTGCAAAGTACAGCGGACTGACCTGCCACAAATTATAAAACACGACTAAGTCTGTTTATATGAAAAGTTGGAATATATTGCTATTTATAGCTTAGATGGATTCTGTGAGCACTAAGTAAAATAGGCTATAAGAGTTTACTATAGTGTTACGGTAAAAGTGTTCAACATGTTAACTGCTGAAATTTCTATAGTCCATGCTTGAATTTCCTATTTTCCTTAAGAGATGACTACACAGATAATATCTGCAATACACGATAGGTAAGACATAAAACTATTATCAGAAAATCTGTTTTATTTTCATCAAACTAAAAGTCAAATAGTTGAATTTAAAAAACTAATATAAATTATCATAGAAAATAGATTTAGCCATTATTGTATTGGTAAACAAAATGATCAGAAATTACCAGGCTTTTTGGGTGTGTGTGTGTTTTTTTTTTGTTTGGGGGTTTTTTGTGTGTGAGATAGATGTAGAATGTTTATGTTATTATTAATCTAAATATTTCTTCCCTTCAATATTTATAGCATAAAACTTGGAAGGTTAGCTTCTATTGCAATTAAATCCAGGTACTGCAAGTCATATAATTGTTTTATCTGTTCAGGGAGTTTGTAGAACAAGCCTTTTTTGAAATTTTGCATAAAAGAAAATAGCAATTGAATAGCACTAAGTTACTGCAATGTAATAGCTTTTATCAAGCATGTCTTAATAATGTTCTTTTATAAGCAACCTCCTTACAAAGTGTAAGAGATTTAATATAATATTTCGTTGTAATTCATATTATTGGGATGATGGTGATTTTGTACTTGAATGCCAAGAACACTTTCTAATGCCTGCAATGTCCCTTTTGTCAGAGAATCCTTTCCACTGCAACAAAGCTCAAGGAAAGAGTGGCCTTTCTCAAGACGTTAGTCTGAGGTCATCTGCAGAATGGAAGAACTCCACAGTGCCACACCCACAGAACTCTAATTAGATGAGTAATTGAGTAGAAGAGCTTGAAAGTTAGGGAGCAGATGTAGTCAACCCCCTTCCTGTTCTTCAAATTAATTACTTAGTTTGCACGGTGACAGTTTGAATTATTAGAAATACTAGAAATATTCACTTATCACTGTGTAATGTGAGCTCCCATCACATCATCCTGGATTTTCAACTTCTAAGTATTAGTCAGTGGTTGCTCTTCCATATTTATACCTCCTGTTCTCTTTATTAGGGAGCTCTGGTGGCCTAGGGACAAGAAGCTGTACTGTAATCCCAAAGGCAGGCAGTTCGAGGTCACCAGCTGTTCCATAGGAGAAGGATGGGCCATCTCCTCCCATGCAATTAACTGCCTCGGAAAACATGCCAGAGGGTCAGCTATGGGTCAGTTCTTACTCCATGATACATAACAACATTCTTTTTATTGGAGCCTTGGTTGTATTAGTGTATGTGTGTATTAGGCTGCTGGAAGGTCAAAAGTTTGAGCCCACTGACAGCCCTAAAGAAGCCAACAGGGGCTTCTCCCATGAGAATGTGCAGCCTCAGAAACCCAACAGAGCTGCGATGGATCAGAACTTGCTATGTGATAGTGGTTTTGTTGTTGTAGTTGTTTGAGCCTCCCCCACCCCACCCTGGAATCAAAATGATCTCCCTATGTATAGACTGAATAACTGTTCAGAATATACTCTATGTTCAAATTTCACTGGGTTTTATTTTTAACAGCCTTAAATGGTAAACTGTAAAAGCCATACTCCTAGCTCTTTTAACAGGAGTCGTATTGAAACCGAATATGCTTGCAATGCCTCAGTTCTAATACTAAGAGTTTTCAGGAGAGAAAGAACAAAAAGTCAAGTGTAACCCTTACTTGCTAGGACAGAGAAGTTTCCTGGCATTTTAATGAACTGTAAAGGGAAAAGCCAGAACCACTGTTAGGGGCTTACTAAGTAGCAGAAGCAGAGGATTTTGCATTTGCAGACTCTTAAGTCTCCTGTTCACAAGTAGGAATCCTTTCTTCAGCCTCCTCAGAAGTTCTCTCAGGAGAGAAGAGACTTCAGATTTGGATATTTTGCTTCCCCCTCACATCTCAGGGAGCCCTTCTCAGCCATCCTGATTCCCTTTGTAAATGAGATAAAGCTCTTCTGCCAGGTCACGTGCAGTTCTAACCCACTGACTGCAATGCTGAATGGCAAAGGACTATACCAATTACCTGCTATCCAAATTCACTGCTACCCACTACCAATGGAGTCCATTTGGACTCATGCAGCCGCCCCAAAGGGCTTCCTAAGCTGCGGCCCCCAGGAGGACGCTGGTAGGATACTGAGTGATGGGATGGGATGCTAACCAACAGCTGGTCCTCGATAAAAAGACCTTCATAGTTCGCTCCCGTTAGGGCCACAGGCTTGGAAACCTGATGGAGGGTCACCAGGAGCCAGAATCATCTGGACAACAGTGCGTTCAAGTTTCTGGGAAACTTAGAAGCAGAATGTCACCTCTTCCTCCTGCAGAGCGGTTGGCAGGGTTGAACTGTAACCTTTCACTTAGCAACACCTTTTCAGCAAGCTTTACCACTGCACAGGGATTGACTGGCATGGCAACTGCAACACTGTGACTAATCACAGTGGATTGATACAGAGACAGAATGACAGAGTGACTGTAACACTGTGACCAATCACAGTACAGTGACAGAGTGACTGCAACACTGTGACCAATCACAGTGGACTGACAGAGTGACTGCAACACTGTGACCAATCACAGTAGAGTGACAGAGTGACTGCAACACTGTGACCAATCACAGTGGACTGACAGAGTGACTGCAACACTGTGACCAATCACAGTGGACTGAGTGACTACAAAACTGTGACCAATCACAGTGGACTGAGTGATTGCAATACTGTGACTAATCACAGTGGACTGTCACAATGGACTGACATGGAGATGGGCTGCACCAATGAGACTGTGCATGGCAGAGGAGATCAGGAGGAGAGCTCAGGACAGGACAAGGTTCTCATCTGTCATCCCACAGGGTCTCGAAGAGTCAGTCTACTCAGTGTCAACTAACCACTGCACCACCAGAAAACCTAACCCAAACCCACGCCTGATGAATATGACTACTGAAAGATTAAATTGCAAAATTTGTCCTTGATTATTATAAAAAAAATTTTTTTTTCATATTCCCCTTTGCTGACCCGGCACCCACAGGGCTCACAATGTGGGCTGTGAGGAGGTAGGTAAAAGGTATAAAGAGCACAGTCCTGGATAATGCGAGGCTAATTGGCCACAAGCAGTTCAGGCTTTCGAATGACTCATTCAGTGATATCCCACGGGAGGATCTCTATTCTTACTCCATGTTCTCAGTCGGTATTTGCCTGTGTAAGTAGCAGAGTAGAGTAGTTCCTGGCTTTAAAAGAAACCACATCACTCCTATGATTAGAGTGTGCACTTAAAGGGCTTCCCCACCTAGCTTGCAAAGGGACGAGCTGATACGGTGTGTAGGAGCTGATAGCTTGATGCTTCGATCTGCGTAAACCAGAGCTGCCATAATCTCATACACTTTGTAAGGAGGAAGAATTCCCCCAGAGGAGAGGCCTTGGGTAGTGTGGAATGAGTCAGGGAGGGCTGGGATTTCTGAGAAAGCGCTAGGAGTCAGAAGTCTACTCTCTCTTCTCTCTCCGCTGTTGATGTTAGGGGCTGTCTAATCCGTCCGGCTCACGGTGATCCTTTATGACAGGGAAGAATTCCCCTATGAGATTTCCTACAATTCCCTAGGTTGCCATTTTATAATCCACCAGCAGCTGCGAGGGAGCAAGATGGAAAAATCTCATCCCGTTGAGATTTCCAACCACGGAGACCCAATGGAGGGTCGCTATGAGTCACTATCGACTCAGCAGGAGTGAACTTGAGTTTGAATTTGAGTTTGCAGGAAAAGATTGCCAATTCTTTCTCCCGAGAGAGTGTGTCTGAATCACCAATGTTTTAGTTACTCACTGTGTACTAAACCTTTATGTCACTAAGTCTTGTTTCAGGGGTGAATTCAATATCATCTTGCTTAACCCAAGTGGTCCATCTGGATTGCTGAGATGATCCAAAAGAAATATCTGGAGGCAACTAAGCAGACTGTGTAGAAACGCTTTCCATACCGTAAGTTAAGGGACAAAGAAACTAAGGAGGAACTAAATAAAGTGAGCTGAAGAAAGCTCACTTTATCCATTAAACCTCCAGCAGGTTTTCAGAGGCTGCACCTCCCTCAGGAGTTTTCCCATCCTTCCTGGCGGCCTTTAGGTCAGCAGTCTACTCTCCTACGGGCCACTGCACCAGCGCTCCTTAACTAAGCGATGATAAAGAAGGAGGGACTTTGTTCATGTTCTGTAAGAGGGCACATGAGGAAGAATCAAATAAAGTGATGGGAGACAGTGATAAAAGCGGAAACAAGCAGGTCTTAAAATCCTTCCTGTCTGCATTCTCATTCCTGTTGGTCACTATATCATGACCACCCTGGGAGAGTGATTAGATCTCTCCGGACCTCACTGTATCTGTACATAGTGGATCACATTTACAGCTCTATGTCACAGGGGACACGAGAGCTAGGAAGATCCTCTGCACCCTGAAGACACTTAAATGCAATAAATTTGAGGGAGCTCTGGTGGCCTAGTGGTAAGAAGCTGCAATCCCAGAGACACACGGTTCGAATCCACCAGATGCTGTGCTGGAGAAGGAGGGGCAATCTCCTCCTGTACCAGACAGATCCAATTTGACAGTTGTTGCTGTTGTTAAGTACCGTGGAGTTGCAGGCGACTCATAGGAACCCTATGAAGGAGAGTCCTCGATGCTTGGGTGCGGTTCATCCTCTCTCCAGGTTCATAGGGTTTCTGGAGGCAAGCTATTAAGGAAGTGGATGCCACTCCTCCTTCCAAGCTTGCTTTAATCGGGGAGCTCCACCCCACTCTGTCCACTTTGGGTAGCCCACCTCTAATGCATTTGACACATCAGTGTCACAGTGTTCAGCCTCACAGCAACCACAAATGACCGCAGTACGGCAACTGATTTGACAGTACACACACAAAAACTAATAAAGCAAAATTAAAATAAATAAATCAATACAATAAATTCCACTGCAAAGTCCTACATCTCAACTCATAGCAATTTGATAGCACAGAGTAGAACTGCCTCATAGGGTTTCCAACTGTTTATTAAAAGAAAGACGCTGAGCCTGGGACAAGAGGCAGAGACTCATGTCTGGCCTTTCGGTGACAGGCAAGTGCTTTAAGCACGGTACCAGCAGGACTCCCTGGAAGCAAATATGTTCTCAGAAAATGTTAGTTCTTAGGGTTCTGTATATAACCTCTAACTTTTATACTATTTTGTTTTTTGTTTTTTTTTTGCTTGGGCCATGAAATATACTTGGTCAGAATGTATTGGTTATCACGTAGTAGATATTGTTGAAGGGGCTATTCCTTGGAGAGGGACATGATGCTGGGAAGGGTGAAGGGTCGGCGAAGAAAAGGAAGACCCTCGACCAGGTGGACTGACACAGTGACTGTCACAATGGGCTTATGTGTGTCAAGAAGTGTGACAATGGTGCAGAATAGAACAAGGTTCAGATCTTTTGTTCTTACAACAGTCGTACTCGACTCGATGGTCCCTGACAACAACAATAATAACAAAGTAGAAACTGAAAATTATTTTCTGCTTTCTCCATAATTTCAGAATTGTAAAAGTTGTTTTACTGAATGAAATTATTTCTTCACACAAATAGTCATAAAATGTAATAATTTCATCCACCTCCTTATGCCTCAAAAGTATATTCCATACAGAAAAGACAAATTACCCCAGGGCTTACCCATAACCGATTCCCACCTCCCCACTCACTCCTTTTTCTAACTGGCATAATAAGCCTCAAATATCATTTATGTGACAATTACATTTTTAGACTCATTGGTAGATTATATTCTAATTGTGTTTTGCGGTAAAATGATGATGATGTCACTCCAAACACCAACTGCTAACATGTGTATTACCTTGGCCCACACCATGTGCTCAGAATAGTTAAAGAGTAAACACTATCATGCTTTACTGAGGCATTCTAATTGTAATGACTTCGGTCCTGGTCCTTCCAGGCTGTTACTCAACAAACGCCATGTGTTAGAATCAAAATGCACTCCTTTTAAGAAGAAGAAAACCTGTAGGACCAGAAATGTCATAAATGTATGCATAACCCCATCTGTCCAAGCTCTGAAAGAAATTTGTCTGAACCTACTGAGAATTGCACTTCTCCTCGAAACAAAACAAAACCACCAGAAAGAAGAAAAAAAAAAGACTTCCATCAGATTTCTAAGGCGCTAAATATTAACAGGGCAGATTATCTCATCTTTCTCCTAGGGAGAAGTGGTGGGTTCAAACTGCTGGTCTTTCTTTTGGCAGCTCAACATTTAACCTAGGATGCCTTTAGGATCATACCCACACTAAACACACTATTGGCTGGTGAGTCAGTTTCCACTCACAGCAGCACTTCATCAAGTTTTTTGAGGCTTAAATCTTTATGGGTAATAGACCTTCCACGTTTCTCCTTTGGAGCATTTAGGGGATTTGAACTGCTGATCTTTTGGTTAACAGCCCAATGGACAACTCACTGTGTCACTAAGGGCTCACCATGAACCAAAAATCTACATCTCCATGTTTTTCTCTGCTGCTTTCTTTTTCTCTCTTCTCTCTTAATATCATTCTACTTCATTTCCTTGTCATTGTTTCAGCTCTTGAATTTTGGGCTCCTGTGAAAAGTATCTTTCTTCCTTATTGTCTATGTTTAGCTTCATTTCTTACATTGTATCATGTGTAGCAATGCTTTTAGTATGTATTTCTAGTATATGTTCCACTTTAATTGTCTCTTATCATTTGAATGTCTTGGATTCAGTCTTCTTTCTCATTTTCTCTCCTCTCTCTCCCTCCCTCCCTCTGTCTCTCTCTGTGTGTGTAGAAGGACTTTCACCTTTTTTTCCCCCCCAATTGTTTGTCTTATCTTCAATGTATGGGCCAAAATAAAAAGAGAAACATTTCAAGGCATTCTCAATATTCTAATAGGGATGTGGATTTGGGTTTCAGCTCTTAAAAACTAAGACATATGTGGCATAAGCTTAATAGCAGGAAAGGCAGCCAGGAAAGCAAGAGAAGCAGTGGCTGTGATCAATAGGCCAGACATTGCAAACGTCTAATGATTTCAGAAAACACCTCACAAGGCTGATTATAAATGTTGCTGCAAAGGCAGGGACATAATCAGAGGATGAATTCTGCCAGTGCATCGCTGCTGTATAAGAGAAAAATAATAGGGAAACACAAACATACAAGAACACGACAAATGCAAATTGCAATGAGAAAATTCATTTCTACTTGCAGGCCTCCAGAAGCCCATAAAAAAACAAAAGCAAATAAAAACTCCACTATAAATAAGCCTGCCACATGCTAAACAAAGTCTTTGAGTGGTTAAGGAGTCTAATTTGCTCTGAGACGTTGCAGGAGTTGGTCATCTGGAATAACCATATTTGCTGTTTCACCAAACGTCTTTTCCTAACAGATTCTGCTGAAGTCAGAGAGGGTTATTCCCAGTGGTCAAAGAGGGGCATCACAAGCAAAAGACATGACCGGAATGGCCCAGGGGAAGGTCACCATGATAAATGCTGGGGGAGGTGGGAAAGGAGATGAAACAGAGAAGCAAATATCCATTTGGAATAAAGATTCATGGAGCTACAAGAGGGCAGCAGGGAAGTCACTGCAGAGAGCTCGGCACGCCAGAGATCGCGTCTCGGGAGCCTCCGTGAGGCCATCCACCAGCTCAGTTTCAAGGGTACAGGGACTTGTTACTAAATTATTCAGCATTAACACAATTAGTTCAAGCAACTGGGGGTTTGCAAGCATTTTATCTTCTTTGAGTTCCTGTCTGTGTGGACTGGATTTTATTTTTCATTCCACTCCACCACTTTTGCGTCTGCCATTCTCCCTTTAAGAGACACTCAGAAAAAGGGCCCAGTTCGAGGCAAAGGTAGCGAGCTGTCTGATTTACTGCTACAGTGCTCGAATAGTTATGCATTCTGTTCAACTCAAAGTGAGAAGCAAACCTGAGCAATGAGAATTTAGCTCTGTCCACTGTCTGTTTTCCTCCCGGGGAAGTGGGGATAATGGCATGTGTAAATATATTTAATACACTTAGCCAAGAGTTCTTATTGTGCCACAAAACCTTTCTCTCTCCTCCTGCTAGTCTGTCTAGGGAGTTCTGGTGGCTTAGTGAGTAGGGAGTGGTGCTACCAACTTAAAGGCACAAGGTTCAAATCCACCAGCTGCTCTGCAGGAGACAGATGGACAGTCTCCTAGTGTGTCATTTACGGCCTCTGAAAACCACCTGGAGGGTTAACTATGAGTGAGTCCTGACTCAACAGCAAAGAGAGAAAGCTAGTCCTTCCGCCTCCATCTGTCTTACTTCATCGCCACGATCACTTTAAAAGCGTATGTAATAATAACCGTAACAACAACTCAAACTAAAATCCACTGCTCTTTAGCCAGCCTTGACTTACTGTTGCCTTTCTGCTAGGTTTCCAAGGGTATAAAACTGCATTACAGGAGACTGCCTGTCTTTCTCCCATGGAGCAGTTCATAGATTCGAATCAACAGAGATACTGGACCTTTGATTTAGCAGCCAGGCTCCCTACGTATGACACCAGGACTCACCAAGAACCCACACACTGCTACACTTGTCAATGCACGGCTGTTTGCATAACGTGATGAATCTAATTGCCATCGCTATATGGCACACCTGAAAGATGCTGTATTGGCAAATGTTACACATATGCTTTTACAACAGTAAAATGGTGTGAAAAAGAATTGAAACATAAAAGACAGGCAGGTTATGTGTCAGGTCCTTTGTACTTAGAGCAACCCACAAAACACTGTGTGTATGCTACCAGCACTACTCAGTCCACTCTCTCAAAAGTAAGCAAAACAGAAACACTGCACCTCTTGCCTCAAGACAGTTTTTCTTCTATGGTTTTGGGTGGTCCTTTCCTTGATCAACAAAGCATATAGAGGTGCACACAAGGAAACAGGTGTGCACAGCAGCTATACAAGTAAATTAAGACAATCGCCTTCCAGTTGATATTGACTCAGGGTGACCTCATGTGATGCAAAGTAGAACTGTGCTTCAGAGGCTTCTCAATGGCTGATGTGTTTGGCAGTACACAGCCAAGCTTCTCTCCCATGACACCTTGCGTGACGGGGAACTGAACTGCCAAACTTTTGGTTAGTAGCCAGCCAAGCAGTCAACGAACTATCAGAATCACCCGGGGCCTTGCAATTTGATTGACATCTTGACTAACTGTCTAAATCTTACTGAATTTGATAGCTTCTAGTGAAGAAACCTTGATTTGCTTTGGCTGAGCTCCACCCCCTTCAGTAACTTGGAGTTGCAGCCCACTATACCAAGAGCTTTCCACTTACAGTTCCAATCAGATAATGTGGCGCCATGGTTTCAGTAGAGGCAGCAGTTCTGGGATCACCGCACCACGGCAGACTCCCAGCTTCACCGCGTATTCACTTTGCCTAACCTGAAACTGGTAAAGAGAAGGATGCTTGGTTGCCAGGGTCTATTGATGGGGATCAGGGTACCTTGAGAATGGTGTCTTTGCCAGGACTGTGAATTGATGCAAGTTTTAACATTGCAACTGATGAAAATGTAAACATGGCAAAGATTGTAAAGTGTCTACCATCAGAAAGTACTTTGTAGATATTACCAGTATGTGCTTATTACTCACAACCTCTTTTTTCCCCTCCCGAAATATTATTTAAAAAAAAAAAAACCAAACAGAGCGAACAACAAAAAACAAACAACAAACAAAAAAACCAAACGCACCAAGACTAAGGTGCGTCTGATACAGGCCATGGTCTTTGCAATCACTTGTTATGCATGAGAGTTGGACAGTGACTAAGGAGGACAGAAGGAGAATTGATGCCTTTGAGCTGTGGTGCTGGAGAAGAGTATTGAGAGTATCATGGACTGCTAGGAAAACAAACAGATTCATTCTGGAAAGGGGTAAATTAGGCAGCTCCTTGGAGGCAAGGATTCTGAGGCTTCTTCTGACACTTGGAGAGGGACATCATGCTTGGGAGGATGGAGGGACAGAGCAGGAAAGGAAGACCCTCAATGAGGTGGATTGATTCAGTGACTGGGGTAATTGGTGAAGGTGTGTCAAAGACAGTTCGACTGGCACAGGACAGAGCAGAGCTTAGGACTGTTGTACATAGGGTCGGTATGAGTCACAAGAGACTCGATGGCACATAACAACACAACAACAAATTATATTATATTA
>NW_006399751.1:11151677-11204575 GCF_000299155.1 Elephantulus edwardii | reverse complement strand
ATTATATTATTTCATTTCCAAGATCTCTAATATCTACTCTGGTAGCCTAGTGGCAAGAAGCTGTGCCGCAATCCAGAAGGCACACGGTTCAAGGCCACCAGCTGCTCTGTGGGAGAAGGATGGGTAATCACCTCCCATGCGATTAACTGCCTCTGAAAACCCATCAGAGGGTCAACTATGCGTCCGTTCTGACTTAAGAGTATACAACAACAACAACAACAACAAAAAAGAGTATACAACAACAACAACAACAACATCTTCTCATAACAAAAGGGGTCTAAAATCCATTGCTATCCAGTCAATTCAGATTCATAATGACCCCCATGTAACAGATAACAATTTCCTCACAGTAGTTATAAAAACTAGAGAGCACTAGTGCCCAACTGGTAATGATTCGTCGTCCTGCGGACACAAGGCACACAGGGCCGGTACATCAGCCCATGGTAGAAAGATGGGCAATCTCCTCCCATTTGGTCTAGAGCGTCTGATAAATCTGATGAAGGGAGGGTGAGCTTAGTCCAACTCACCAGCACACAACAACAGTTCAAACCAACTAATCTGCCAACAGGGCGAATAGCCTGTCTGGGAGAGCGGGCGACCACAGTGCTCCTTAGAAGGCAGGATGATGAAACCTCACCTCACATACTTTGAGTATGCTGTCGGGAGACACCAATCCTTGGTAAAGAAGAAACCTTTTTTGACAAAAAAAAAAAAAATCACCAAAACATATGAAAAAAAAAATCCTCAACCAGATGGACTGCAGTGACAGCTACAGTGGGTTTGAACCAGGCAGAGATTCTGAGGATGGGACAGGATAGAGCAAAACTTGTTTATTCACAAGGTTGTTAGCGGCAAGTCATAGTTTATTCAGTGGCTCCTAGTAACAACAATATGGTGATTCTAGGACAGGACTGTCATTCTTTACAGAAGCACACTGCCCTCTCTCTCTGTCTCTGAAGAATCTAGTGAGTTCCAACCACTGACCTTTTTTGGTTTGTGGGAAAGCACTTAAAAATTGCACCACCAACGCTCCCTAAAAAAAAAAAAAAGGTCTATATGACTCCCAAGCTGTCTCTAGCGATAGTGACCTGCTCGCCCCGCAGAGCAGAGACAGAGTCAAGCTTCTTATTTTAAGATTAAGGAGAAACAGACATATGCATCTAGTGTTTTATTCTCTGCAGCTCCCCAAGATTTCTCAGCCTTCTAATCAGGCTCATTTAGATTCCATGACTGTCCCCTGCAGAAGCCTGGGGACAAGTGATCTGATACTCTGCAGATTTCAGAACCCATCTGCTATGTCCTCAGAAGTGCATTCTGAGGAAGTAAGCAGGGCCTGAGACCATGGAGGGCACTGCTCAAACTACCTGATGGAGCCCGTGGGTGTCACACCCGCCACCACCTGCAGTGTTACAGGTGTCCCTCCCACCGGGCAGGGAGCCCCTCCCCAAGCTCTGCCTGGTCTCCTCCAAACCCCAATCACACGATGCTTTCCCCAGAACTCTGTGGATTTCAAACAGAACTAAGCCTGGGGAGAAAGAGCAGAAAGCATGAGTCAAGTCACCAAGGGGCTGATTTATTTCTTTAAAAATATGTTGATATTTGAAGGCTTTCATGAGTATGCAGATTTCCTGGGACCGTGGCAAAATGAACATTCTCTTTCTGTCAGGCAGAGGAAGGAGAATCTGGATTCAGACGGCTCCCAAGAGCAGCTGATGCTGAGCCCAGACCTCACTTTGAATAATAAGCATGTAGCACATTAGAGGTCTCCTCCAGGACAGAGCATTTTCAAGAATCCCTGACTCTACTGAAATGCGTAGTGAGGTAGCCAGTTCTGGTGAGAATATACACCCGTCTCCTGATTTGCCCCATCTTTGAATGCTTTCTTTTCTATTTCAAAGATACTGAATGCTATATTTTCTATTTCAAAGTATCTGAAGACTTTTAAGGATAGAGCAAAGACGTCTAAAATTGTGCCAGGATGGAGGAGATGGAGGCAAGAGAGAGACAAAGTATGTGTGAAAAGGCCAGCATGTGCATACACATGTATGTTTAGGAACAAAGGAAGACAAAATTTAACTAGAATGGAAATAATAAGAGATGGAAACACTGACATATAGAAACTATTGTCTAGAAAGCACAGTCACACTTTCTACAATGAAATCCTGTACAGGCTGTAATACTTTTTACCTTTCTTAAATAACATAATCCCATAAATAACTCCTCTAGGTTATTCTTATTTATTGAAAGGTTACAAGCAATATGCAGGCTGCCTATATTACTTGTGGACTCGTAAGGCACTTTCCCATTCAAGGCCAAGTATGAAACCTTCCTTCTCGGATAATATTTGGGTCTATTCTATGGTAACAGAAGTGATTTCAGAGTGCATTTAGCAGGAGATCAAGGCTGATAGCTGTTCTTTCTCGCTTGATAGCTTCCTTAAAAAAAAAAAATAAATAAAAAGATTTCCAGCACTGTAAGCTATCACCCAGTAAAGTTAACCTTCCTGATACGGTTGGTTTTTATTATAAAAGATTCTATTTACCAAAGGAGCGTGTATCATATTAATAAAGGTCCTCAAGAATTTGTTGCTTCATGAGGCCACTGATTATAAGAAAACTATATAACACTTCCATATCTTTTTCCCCTGTCATTTTGTCACAATCATTTAAGAGCACAGCATAAAAATAAGATACAGAAAACACAGGAAGAAAGACAAACTGACACATCCAGCACGCTTATCAGAAATGACAATCAAATATATTGACTGGCATATTTTCACAGTTTCGTCACCCCTTAGTTGCAGTATAGTGATTAATCCAAATCAATGTCAGTAATTAAATCCCCATTTTGTTTTTAATGTTGGTGACCCAGATATCATTTACTCATTAGATTTAATCATGCATTGGGGAATTTTTTATGACTTTATCTTGTTTTAGATGAGGGAAATGGTTACGTCAAAACAGTGGGTCATGGATGCTGATGTGATTAGTATTTGTCTGACATTATTTTTTTAAATATATTTTTAATTATTTTTTTACTAGGATTCTGCATTTACATATGTGTGTGGAAGAAATGACTGAAAATTTAACAGCAAGATGTTGAAAACTGTTGAACCTAAGTTAGCAGACAATAAAAGCTTTCACTGCATTTTTAAAAGGTTAGAAAAATATATCTATACACGTACTTAATATATTTATGCATATGTGTGTCTGTTTATATTTTTTCCACACACAGATATAGATCTGCTTTGAAAATCACTGTATCACACATACACTGGTATAACTGGTATACACATTTTATATCTGGCTTATAGTATTTATCATATTAAACTCATTTGTCCAACCTTTAATTAATGCTTTTTTCTGAAGTTTTAACTCTTAATAATGACATCACGCTATTCTGATATGGAAACAAACAGTCCTTTTTCAGTTCTCCATTTCTCAATTTGTCTTTATAAGCTTTGCCTTCATATTTCTGATAGGACTGAGTTCTCTGTTTGGGTTTTATACTGACTGCCTTTGTGTCATTTATTAGTACACAAAGTCGCATAACATAGTTATTTCACCCACAAACACGAGTGCTGTCATTATGATTCAATGGGAAAATGCTTGGCTCAAAGGCACAGACTTGCTGAGGACCAAAACTCAAGTAGGATTCTTCTGATAAGAGGTCCAGTTAAAGGTGTTTTCCAGGGAGTTCACACATTATCTCCATTTTCACACATGGTCCCTTTGTAAAGAATGAGGCAGAGAATGAGAGGGTAGAGCTACAGAGAGAAAACATTAGGTGATCACTGAGGATTTAACTCATGGGGACAACTCAGCTAACTCTGTGTCTGTGTGTGTGTGTGTGTGTGAGAGAGAGAGAGAGAGAGAGCGCACGCACATATGTGTGCATATGTGTTTACTGCATCTGCTGATTTACATACATAATATTATACTATGTATTTATATCACCATCAAAGGATTCCAGAACTCTTGGGATGTCTGCTATTTTAAGTCAGGACAACGGGCAAAGGCAGACATCTCGTGCTGTTTGGCCAGATTGAGACACGCAATGCTGACTTGCACTCCTGCCAACATCTTGGTGCACCAGTTCCCCATCTGAGTAGGCAGAAGCTTCACAGAACTGACAGTGAATTGTTCTCACAAGGCTAAGGATACAATTTGGCTGGAGCTCACTGCGTGGCCCAGTGCTCTTAGCATGCAGACGGCCAGCAGAAATAATGGCATGTCAAGTGTGATTTTCTCACCGATGGCTGACACCGTAAACTGTAATATAGTGTAATTATTTGGCATCTCGTGTCCTTCATACTAAGCACCACCCAAACGATTTCCAAGTCACAAGGAAGAGGGAAGGTTAGAAGGTCAAATTTAAAGCGAGAAAATGAGTCAGTGCCTTGGAGGGAGAGATTATAAATAGATGTGGCATCACCAGCAAGAGATACCCAAATAAGGAACTGCTCAGAGGCCCAGGTACGAAAGGAAAAGGTGACAGAGAGAGAGAGAGAGACAGAGAGAGACACAGAGAGAGAGCGAGCACGCAAAAGCCTCTCTGTAAGATGATTTTGGATAGACCAGCTAGAGGGCAAACAGATTCCTTCATCCACCTCGAAACAAAGCCAGAAGAGGAATGAGGGTGACAGAAGCACAGAATAAGGGGCTGAGAATCTCCAGTAGACAGAAAGACAGACAGGAATCCTGGGAGGAGCAAATAGTTAAGAGTTCCACTCCTAATGAAAATGCTGGCAGTTCCAATCCAACTGGAGACAATGGACTTTGAAAAGATGGCAGCTGCTGAAAGGTCTTTGGAGCACAGATCTCATCTGATAAACGCCAGCTCATGAGTTAGAAGCACCTTGAAAGCAACCAGTTTGGGCTTTTTGAGTGTATACACATACACACAGAGAGTGTATGGATACCAACACCATCAGACAGCAGCCTAGATCTAAGATAGAGAATTCTTTTATGTTACATTCAGTGCCCCTCACAGAGGGATATCTTAAATGGAGAATGAGCATTAGATGAGTTGCTATTAAGCTCCATAACTGAGATCATGGACCAATTTGTGTTTCCTGGGAGCTGAATAACCTCTGGCAAAGGGAATACCAAGCAGAAATAAATGCCCAATACGCAGCAGCGAGAAGATTCCATCGGTCACTGCCCTGGCTCCTAGTGGCGGGTTCCCATTTTGGCCATCCACTTTGTCCACCTTAAAGGGCTAGCACACAATTTTTAAAACCCTTACGTTTTATCCCAGTTACAGAATTCACTGGAGCTACCACTGTTTTTTCCTCAGATCAGAACAAACAATACATCTGGGTTGAAGGTCCTGTGAATCACTGTGTATTCTGTCAAAACTGCCAAAAACCCTCAAGACTGGCAGCCTCCTCAAAAAAGAACAGTTTCAACAAGGTGCCTTCTTCACTACCACTACCTCCAAGAAACAAATCAGTACATGCAGCCGATGCTTGATAATGTCCAGCTGGTCTATAAAGGGGGGAATTTGGAAGCAATGTCCTGGTCCTATTACTAACAAACAGTATTTGTAATATATTTTATTGAGTTCATTCCACTCTTATTAATGCCTTCCTTATTTAATTAAGTTACTCACTAATTTATTAATGCAAAATATGTATTAAGCATATCCAACACTTGGGCAATAGTCTAGGCATGGGGGAAATAAAATAAAGAACAAGAGAGAGAGAAAAAAAATCTCTTTAAGGGACTTGCATTCTAGTGGAAGACTAGCCACAAACAAGAGGAAAAGCTCTGGTGGCCTAGAGGGTGAGACGTTGCACTGCTTACCCCAAAGTAGGCAGTTCAAAACCCACTGTTTGCTCCCCTGGGGTGAAAACGAACAATCACCTATTGTGTGATTTACAGCCTCTGATCATCCACCGGAAGACCAGCTAGGAGGCCATTCTGACTCAAGAGCAATGCAGTTGGGTTGATGCTGTTGTTGGTATGTGCCATCAAGTCACCTGTGAATCATGGTGACCCTACGTACAACAGTCCTAAATCCTGCTCTATGCTGTGCCAATCACACTGTCTCCGACATACCTATCCCGATTACCCCAGTCACTGAATCAATCCACCTCATCGAGAGTCTTCCCCTCCTGCGCTGTCCCTCCACCCTTCCAAGCATGATGTCCCTCTCCAAGGACCGGTCCCTCCTTGCAACATGTCCAAAGTACATCAGATGAAGCTTCAGAATCCTTGCCTCCAAAGAGCAGCCTGGTTTAAGCCTCTCCTGGATGAACCTATTCATTTTATTAGCACTCCATAGTATATTCAATACTCTTCTCCAGCACCACAGCTCAAAGGCATCCATTCTCTTCTAACCCCCTTAGTCACTGTCCAACGCTCTTGATGCATAGCAAGTGATTGCAAAGACCATGGCCTGTGTCAGGCACACCTTAGTCTCCAGAGTGACACCATTGCTCTTCAGTACCCTGGGGAGGTCCCTAACAACAGACTTTCCCATTGCAATACATCCTTTCATCTCCTGGCTGGGAAACAAAAATAAAGAACAGACACAGGAAATGAAAACGTAGAGGAGAGGCAGCTGTATTGTCAAAAGAAGAGGCGAGGAAGGTAACTGTATGCTTCTTAGCTTGACCCTAGTGCACTGGGAGCTAGAAAGGCTTATAGTACTTCTGACTGAGGGAGACCACAGCTGCCCTGCTTTATCACCTTGGCTTAGTTCATAAGCTCTTCTGTCCAAGGCTCATGCAGAGCTTCCCATCCCACCAACAGAAACTATGCAGCTGGCCTACCCAGGCTGATTCTAGGCACCCTTCATGATCCAAGAGGAGTATTCCCTTCACCCTAACCAGCTAACACTGATAAAAATGTCCATTTAACACCTTCTTTTCTTTTTTAGTTTCTTTGTTCATCATTTCAAAATACACACACACACACACACACTGAAGAATCAATTGTGACCACAAACACTATGTACCAGATGCTATGCATACATCATATTATGGACACTCATATACTCTACTATGGAGCTCCGGTAGCCTAGTGGCAAGAAGCTGTGCTGCAATCCCGAAGGCACAGGGTTCGAGGCCACCAGCTGCTCTGCGGGAGAAGGATGGGCAATCTCCTCTCGTGTGATTACCTGCCTCTGAAAACCCCCTGGAGGGTCAGCTATGGGTCAGGTTTTGACTTGACGGTCCCCAACAACAACACACTCTACTATATTTGGAATACTCTTAAGGAGGTATACCAACTTTCCCAGGGTCATCCAGTCCAAAAAGTGGCAGAACCAAGATTGCAATAACTGTTCATCTCTTTTTCGCTTTCCTTGGTATCCAGCTGCTTTAGAGCATAGCTATAACAGAGAGTAGATGATGTCAGGCTGGATGGGAAGCTCTGAGGAGCCAATCACTTGCAAACTGGGTTCTGCCCTTGAGCTTGAACTCTGCCTGCCAGACCTGGAACCCCACTATGGTGGCTGGCAGGTGGGCCTTTAAAGAACAGGAATGCTCATAAGTCACTAATGCTTCTGGGCAGGTTCCTGGGGAGAAGCTTGGAGGTGGGAAAGTTTAAAGAGCTGGATGTGGAAGAGTGTGCAGAGAGATGAAACGCTGCAGAGCGCTGGTGGGCGCCCCGATTCAGATCAGCGCCCCACTCAGCCTGACGGTGAAGCTGAAGCAGTCCATCTGAAAACTCTTTTTGGCTTAGCTGGAAACCAAGATCCTCAAGCACTAGCCCGTGATAACTCGGGCACAATTTTCTGAAAAGAAAATACATGGGACTGGAAATTTTTTCCCGGGAAATTCTTCCTCCTAAAATTTGTTTACCTGTGAGTTCAGTATTGTTTGGGAAATGGCCAGCGTTGGAAGCAGGGAAGGAGTCCCTATGTGGTGTCAACGGTAAAGCATCACTGTTCCACGTGAAGGTGGCTGTCTGCACTCACCCAGACACTGTCTTGTATGGCTGCCTGAAGATCGGAACTTGGAAGGTCTCAGCCCTCAACACCCAGTGGAGAAGTTTTCTCTACATATGTGAGGTCGCCACTGAGTCTGAAATCACTTGATCATAATTCAAAAGAACAGGGAAGAAAGAGTTAATCTGTGAAGCCACCCCCAAAACTCAGTAACAGCACTGCAGCCATTTAAAGATCTTAGCATAGTGACATTTCTGTTATTCAGAGAAACAAGAACATCTCAACGACTATCAAGTTTAGAAAAAAAGGCAGCATCTTGACCACAATCTCTACCATTCATCTATGATACCACATGAGTGTTATTTGGTGGAATTCACTGGCAGACTATGCATTCAAAGCAAACCTGGCTTTAAATGAATGTTTCTATCCAAGTGGAAGTGGAGAGAGTTCTTGGACAATTTGCATCATGTTTGACTATTTACATTGTTGTTGTTGTTCATTGCCACTGAGTGGAGAACGACTCATAACAACCCCATGAACAAAAGGCCTGGAGCCTTTATATAACCACTGTCATTTCTCCAGTTTCACAGTTTCCAGAAGCATGTGGTTTAGGGAGTGGATGCCACTCCTGCTTCTAAACCTGTCTTCAAACATTACACATGATAACTTAAGAGTGGGTATCTCCATAAAGAGTTAACAAAGAGAAACAGGGAGAAAATATCCATCTATTATATATTCATGCATTTCAAGAATTTCATATGGCACAAAATTGCTTGCCGTAGGGCTTGTTAAGGAAGTTCTGACTATCCAGAAAGTAGGACTTGAAGGACCTTGACTTCTATTATCAGTAACTATAACTTCAAATTACAGTTTAAAACTCAGGGTAGCTAGTTACTAAGAAGTAATAGCGTATGCTGTGTGAAATTACGGCTTTGAAGATCGGCAAGTGAATTCTAACCAAAGTGTGTCATTTGCTACCTCCATGATCTTGTTTTATTTACTTAATCATTTAAGCCTCAGTCTCTGCAACTAGGAAAAAGACAAGGCCGGTCAGCAGCCTGTGTCTAAAATACACTGAGGTAGATCTATTCTGAAATTCAGAAGTTTTCACATTTTAGAAACATATTAAGGCATAGAGAGTGTATAGTAATACTCTCAGCAGGGTCTGAGGCAGTATGCTGCAAGCAAGCAAATTAACATTTCTGCAGCCAACTATATGAACAGTCACTGTAAATGGGATGCATTATGACTATAAATAGCTCCAAGTCAGTTCAGGTTACGTCTTCCTGCTACCTGAGTTTGTTATCAAGCGTCCAAAATATCTGCCAGGAATCTGAAAGGGCTAGTGGCTCCCTCTGCTTTGGGACATATGAACAGAGGAAAGTGGATTTGTTTTCTACATAGTTATGCATATATGTGTTTGTATGTAGATTCACGTGTACACAGAGAGAGAGAGAGAACTTGGAAGTACAAGCACACTGGGACATGGTGCATTATAGTCTGTGTTAATTGGAAGATTAGTTGTTCAAATCCACCAGCTGCTCTGCAGGAGAAAGACAGGAAGTTCCTACCCCAACCCTTTGGGAAAAAAAAGTTTACAACCTCAAAAATATGATAGAGGGTTCCTGTTAGTTGAAGTCGACTCAATGTAATTAGGTTTGGGGGAGGGATAGAGATGGGGGGGAGAGAGAGAGAGAGAGAAAGTTTATACAGATATATCTATAATATAGAGAGAGAGATATAGATATATCTATATCATATGCTCAGGCTGTTCATTCATAGGGTCGCTATGAGTCGTCTACGACTCGACGGCATTAAACAACAACAACAACATATCATATATAGATATATCTATATATTATATATAGATATATCTATATCATGTCATCTATTTGTCTGTGTATGTGTCTGTCTATCTATCTATCTATGTATCTATATCTGTCTACCTCATTGTCTATCTATCTACCTATCTATCTATCTCTATGGCTAGAGAGAAGACAAAGTGCTTTTAGATTAGCTCACAACACTTAATAAACACTCTATATTAGTGAGAACATATGTACATTCCCCAAGGCCTGAGACCATTGTTTTATTCACTGATCTCCTCCCATTCCTAAACTGTGTTGGTGCCTGGGGAAGGCTCAGTAAATAGTAGTGGGAGTAAAGAATATGTGTCTTCATAAATCATAACTCCCTATTCAAGACAAAAGTGAGGTGTTTTATGTTAATTGAGTAGACTCATCCACCACTCATCCCACCCCCCCTATTCCAAAGCATCAAGTGCTGGCAGGCACTAGTTCACCTACAACACAATGTACATATCATTTCTTTGACAGTCCACTGATACATACGCACTAAGTCTCGCTATAGTGACTGCTGACGTGCGTTCTTTTGACAGCCTTGCAAATCTCGAGTTCAGGTCTAGGCACCCATGGGGCGCTCCTTCTTTCTTGAAATGACGAGTGGCTCCCCTTGGAACTCTCTCATCCAGGCTTTGCTCATGGGCAATGAGAGAAAGCATCCCGAGGAAGGCTCAATGCATTTTTCAAGACGATATCGTAGAAGCAGAAATGCAATCAGAAATTCCAAGGGAACCACAGAGGGTTCATTCACATGTGGAAGATCAATATTTCATTCTCTTCATTCCCCCTCCCCCCACCCCGCCCCACACCCTTTTAAAACCATTACACTCGGAAAGCAAGTAACACTGGTACCATTCACTTCTGCATCTGACTTTCAGGAAGACGAAATGTTGGCAGGCTTGTAATTGAAGTTCTACCTCGGATAACTGTGTGTGTTAAAATTAACAGAAGCTTATGAACAGTTCCAAAGAATAAATATGTATGGTCTTCACTATGTGGTGTGAGAAATACAGCAGCACCCGTGCACACCAGGAACATTTTACCATGTGCCAACAGTAAAACAAATGCAGTTCCGCAACTCATACAGACCCATGCACACACACCACAACAAACATTTCCACACCATGCTTTCCATTCCATCGGATAATGAATGAGTTAGTTTCTTATTACAGTTTATCTCATAACAGTACAAAGCACTCTTTAAGTCCCTAGGACAAGCATTTTCCTTCTTTCTCCACACTAGGTTGATGATTAAAATTAAAAGTGGAGAGGGGGGAAAACCCAAAACACAAAACCGCCAAATCTACCAGCACTTGGAGATCCATGGCTTCAAAAAGTAAGCAACACAATAACATATTGTTAGCAAACTGAAGTGTTAGGAATTCAAGCTGAGCTGTAACACATACCTCTTCAAGTCTGGAAGCTTGAAAAGAGCTTTGCATGTAGATTACTTACAAGAAACCAGAGAGAAAATCTTTATCAGTTTCTGTATTATATGAGTAGTATTGCATCTATGATATTGGAGGAAGTGGGGAGCTTAGCTTTCTCTGAAGAACTAGTTTGCCTACATTTAAAAACTCTTGCTTTGAGTGAAATATCTCGGTCACAAAAGGATAAATACTGCATAGTGCCACTATTGTAAAATGAGACTGACATCAGGGTTGGGGGTGAGACTGAGAAAGATGGGATAAATCACGTATACTGAATCGGAACAGATGAGGGAGAGAACTGTTTAAAAGGGATATGTGATTAGATATTATTGTCATGACAGGAGTACAGAATAAAGGCTGTATAGTGGAGTGGGCTTGGGGGGAGGGATTGTATAACAATGAAAGAATTTTTATTTTACTTTTCAAAATGAAGGCTGCATAGTGGCGTCGAATTGGGGGACGAGACTGTCTAATAATGAAAGATTTTTTTCTTTGACTTTTCAAAGAGAAGAGCAAACGGGGGCAGAAGGAGGTTGGGCAGGGAGAAAAGTGCAATAATGAATGAATGGAAATCCAAAGTCTCTGTAAACTTTCATTAAAATTAATTAAAAAAATAGGAGATATAAAAAAACCCCTCTTGCCTTGAGATTGTTTATAGCCTTAAGAAAAGTGGTGGGTGAATCCCTCCATATGATGTCCTTGCGGATTTACAGCTAAGCACCCTAAAAACCATGCAGAGACTTCCAGCAAAGACCTAAAAACCACAAACAGACCCTGAAATTGAGATCTTAGAAATGATGCTTACCCGACCAACAAGAATCGGTTCAGGTCCAGAGAACTCCTCCAGGACAAACATTTGATTCCAAACCCAGCCCCTTTTGGAACGGTTCAAAATCCGCTGCTCCTCACTTAGCCGCTTTAGTTCCAAGGGGGATCCGCTCATTAAAACTTGAGACTGATTCATCGGAGCCGTGTAAATGCAAGGGGGAAGAGTAATCCATAATATTATTAATGGAGTCCAGAGATCCAAGAGCATTTCCGCTAGTCTTTCTGGCATGGTCCCGCCAGTTACGCAAATCACCATGAAAATGAGACAATTACTTTTTTTGCCTCCGGTCTGCAGCCATCCACTTCATCATGCAGTGTGGAGCGTTTACTTACAGCTCTGCCACATGTTTAGAGCACAGCAAAGAGACATCATCGAAGCAGTATTGCTAACACCTCGATCCATTGGCTTCTCTTGTCATTGAAATTTCCTGGAGGGGAGAGAAACAAGGAGAAAGAAAGATAAAGGTCCACTGACGCTTAGACATCAAAAACACCCTTCTTTTCCAAAGCACGTAAATGATCCATCCCGGTCACAGCTGCAGAGCTTGTGCAAAGGCAACACACCTAAGAAGTCAGAACCCCACAGCCCAACACGCGCTCTGAAAACAAGAGGTTTTATTACATGATTAAACTGGGGATAAATAATGTGCAACAAAGGCTAATAGTTACTTTACTCTCAAAAGCTTCATTTAAATTCTAAAAAGTAAGACTCCAGGTTACAAACGTGAGATTACATACCCCTCCTACATGTCTTTTAATATTATGTAGATTTACCCTTAAGTTGAAAAGCCTGGGCTCACCACTACTTGTACAACTTCCTCATTACAATCATATCCCCCTGCTGTGCTTGTAGCTTTTAATCACTGAAAAGACTTCACACCATTTTTTCCTTCACTCTAGCTGACCTTCTGCTGGGTCTCCAAGGCTGTGAATGGCAGGAGACAAGATGGCCCATCTTTCTCTGGAGAAGACAGAGGTGGATGAAAACCACCAGAGAGGTATGTGTGGCTTTGGGGTGAGCAGAGCAACTCTACAGACGAAATCATGAGAGACAATCCCCTTTCTCACGTTAAAGTCAAGCCAACTAAGAAGCTGATGCATTTGTTCTGATTTACCTGTGAATTCAACTTTCAGAGACGCTTAGGAATAGATCATGTTTGCAACACAGAGACTTGGTGCATTAATTTTGTACCAAGAACTGCGGCTGTTGTTGTTATTGTCAGGTGCAATGATGACCCACATGTGACCACACGGACAACAGATCTGAACGCTGTCCTATCCTGTGCCAACCTCACACCTCCTGACCCAAGCCCACTGCAGCACTTTGCTATGTCAGTCTATCTGGTTGTGGGTCTTCCTCTGTTCGCCATCCTTCCATTTTTCTAAGCTTGAAGTCTCTTTCAAAGAACAGCCTCTCGTGGCAATATGCACACGCAAACTATGTGAGATGATACTTAATCATCTTTGCCTCCGATGAGCACTCACCTGGTTGCACTTTCTCCAAGACTTATATGGGTTGTTTTTTGGGGTTGTTCTTTTGTTTGTTTGTTTGTTTGTTTTGGCAGTCAATGCTTTATTCAGCCCTTTTCTCCCACACCACAGCTCTCAGGAATCAATTATTCTGTCATTCGTATACATTGTCCAGCTCTCAGATGCACAGCAAGTGACTGAAAAGACAATGGCCTGAATCAAGTGCACCTTAATCCTCAAACTGATATCATTGCTCCTCAGTAATTTAGAGAGGTTCTTGACTGCAGACTTTCCCAGTGCAATATATCTTCTGATCTCCTCACTGCAGGTACCAAAGGTGTTGATTGTGGATCCAAGGAAGAGGACATCAGTGACAACATCAATCTTTTCTCCATTCATCATGATTTTGCCTGTTAGTCCAGTGGTAAGAATTCTTTTTGACATTGAGATGAAATTCACATTGAAATCTTTTGCACCAAGTGCTTCAAATCCTCCTCCCTTTCAGCAAGCAAGGTTGTATCATCCACATGTTGTTGTTGTTGATGATTGTCATCGGGTCAAGCATGACTCATAGGGACCCTATTAACAAAAGGCCTGAAACCTTTCTATAACTATCGTTGTTTCTCCAAGTTCACAGAGTTTCCAGAGGCATGTGGTTTAGGAAGTAGATTCCACTCCTGCTTCCAAACTTGAGTCAATCTGGGAGCTCCACCAAACACTGCCCACGATGGATAGCCATTATGGTGTTTGGCATACCTATGGCACAGTTGTTCCATTATGGCATTGGGGACCCAAACCAAATGGCACAAGATTCAGTGTCACAGCAAACCCAGATTACCTCATCACAGCAAATTGACCAGTGTGCTGAATGAGCTAAAAGAATATTCCTCCAAAAGATAGTAACAAGGGACTAAAATATAATCCACCGAGTCCAACTTTTAAATACAGGGGCCCTCCAGGAGGTTTTATTGACTCTAAACAAGAGGCTTAAATAAAAACAACTAAACAATCTACACAGATCTTCAACCAAAACAAAAGCTCCATCTTACAGAGTCCAGCCGCTTCATCCAACTCCAAAACGGAGCTGGTTATTGGTGACTCTTCCTCCAATCTTGATGCCACATTCTTCTTCAGAGAGTGCAGCTTCTCGGAATAATGTGCTCATTATACAGACTGAATAGGAATGGAGAGGCTACAACCCTGACATACCACTACTAATTTTCAACTAGACAATGTTCCCTTGTTCTGTTCACACAACAGCCATGTGGTCTAAGTATCGGTTTTGCATCAAAATATGTAAGTGTTCTGGATTCCCATTCTTCTCAATGTTAGCCCTTATTGATGATCCACACAGTCAGATACCTTGCATAGTCAATAAAGCATAAACAGACATTCCCCTGGAATTCTTTGCTATCAGCCAGGATCCATCTGACATCAGCAATGATATCCCTGGTGCCACAGCCTCTTCTAAATCACGCTTCAAATTCTAGCAGTTCCATATCTATGTTCTGTTCCAGCTGTCTTTGAATGATCTTCTTCAGTATTTTGCTTGCATGCAATAGTGATGGTCCTGTTCGATAATGTCAACATTCTGTTTGATCACCTTTTTTGGAAAAGGGAACAAACATGGGTCTCTTCCAGTTAGTCGCACAGACAGCTGTCCTCTAGATTTCCTGGCATAGACTGGTCAGTACATCTGGGGCTGTATCTGTTAGTTGAAGCACGTCACTCAACATCCCATCAAGTCCTGGAACCTTAGTTTGGGTAATGCCTTCAGTGTAGCTTAAACATCTTCCTTTGTTACCACTGCCTCTTGTTCATATGTTAATTCCTGAAGTTTTTCCGTTATCTGTCCATTCTTTTTAGTACAATGACTTCTGTGTGTTCCCTCCATCTTCTTTTGATGCTTCCTGAAACATTCAATATACTGCCCCTTACATCCTTCAGTACTGCAACTCCAGGCTTAAATTTGGTTTTCACTTCTCCCAGCTCGAGAAATGCAGAGTGAGCGCCTCCCTTTTTATTCTGCAATTCCTGCTCTCTGCACATTTTTGCTTTGTTTTCTCAAGCGGCCCTTTGAAATCTTCTCTTCAGCTCTTTAACTTCACCGTCTTTTCCCTTTATTTTTGGCTTCTTGATGCGCTGGTACAATTTTCAAAGCAAATTTCAATCAAAATTGCAGAAGTGCTGGAAGTAATAGCAATAGCAACTCTCTTATCTGCCTCCTCCCTTTTTCTGACATTGTTTTGCATTTGGGTTTTGGGTTTTTCCCCCCACCTTCCTTCCTGAATAAAGTCCCATCAGCAGCGTGTTACTGCAGTGTGTGTTAAAGAAACCCCATTCTCAAAGGATATGGCAAACGTTTTTAAACCTGTTTAAAGATGTGTTCTGGTTTCTACAGGCTCAACTATATGAAGAAGCTAGCCTTCAAGGGGAAAATAAAAATAAAAAGTGGAACGAGGAGCTTCCCTAATTTTCTCCCTTCAGCTGTCACAAGTATTGCAAAGGACAGTACAGTTCAGGATGCAGGATGCAATTCTTGGCCCTGATGCTAATAGCGAGTGAATAC
This sequence comes from Elephantulus edwardii, assembly GCF_000299155.1. NCBI lineage: Eukaryota > Metazoa > Chordata > Mammalia > Macroscelidea > Macroscelididae > Elephantulus > Elephantulus edwardii. The sequence continues at coordinate 11,188,520 of NW_006399751.1, read as the reverse complement.
AATTAGAATGCTCCCAGAGAGAAACTCCGTAATGTCCAGCATGTGTGGTCTAATCAGGAGAGTTTCAGGACTTCCATTCTAAGTGTACAGCTGAACAGGGGATTTAAATCATGAAAAGCTCCTTTGGGAATGAAATATGGTAATATACAATTTTCAATTGAGGAGAGTCAGAACAGAATAGCAAAAAAAAAAAAAAAATCCCCATTACCTGAGGTGTCAAATACATTTTTTGCTTACCTTCAGCGTGGAAAAACGTGTTTCCTCCCTCTCAAAAAAATTATTTTTACAGAAATAATGCAGCCTGCAATTCCCAGGGAGAAGCCTTGCTGAAGTGAATGGGAAAATAATTCCTCAGGACACCTTCGGGAACAGTCTGGTTGAGGGGATTCATAATGGGGTAAGGAACCTTTCACCTCCAGGTCCTCAGTCCCATTCTGGCTCAGAATGGAAAAGTGGGAAAGTCATTAACGTTGACTGAGCCGGTGAGAGGCCTCAGCAAAGCCGGCTGAAAGGGGCAGACCCAGACGCACCACAAACACAGACAGTATCTGATCTAAGGACAGGGCTAGTGGGTTTACTCTATGCCTGGCCTTGCTCAGAGCTCAGACACTAGGATTTAGCATTTCAAAGGTGGTGCCACCCTGATAAGTACACACAGAAATTGGGAACATGGAGGGGGAAAAAAAATAACTTTCACCTCAAAGACATTCCAAAAAGAAAAGGTGCCTCCCTTCTGGAAGAACTGCAATGCAAAAAAGAACTCAAGTTTGCCCTGAAAAAAATAAAATAAAATACTTTCCTAAGGTCTTTTCTCCATCCATTGGGAAGAGAGACTTTTGTTAGCTTCCAAATTAAAACAAAATGCAGTTCAAAATATCCCAAAAGAGTATGCCCAAATTTCCATCTCTTTCTTTCTGAATTGATAATCCACTTATTTCTTTAAACAGCGTGAGCTGTGTGGTCATTCATCATAAGCCATCCCACGCCTCCTCCCAGCCTAGGGTGTTGTTATTCTGGACAGTGTCCAGGTCTGAATCCCCATCTACCCTGCTACTTAATGTCTGTAAGGAAAGGCAAACATTAAGTCTGGATACTCAAGTTCTCTGAGCTTCTCTGCTACAAAATTAGAATAGTAACAAACCCTAGTTTACAGGACAACAGGGTGAGGCAGAACCAGGGCAAAAGGCCGTTGGTACGTGAGTAGCACTCAATGGTTAACTGTCATTGCCATTATTATCTTGAGCTTGGTATTGAGACTAATAACACATGTTCGCTGCCCTGGAGAAGATCACAGTTTGGTAGCAAAGACAAATGAATGAACACAATCTAAGGCTCTTGATTTCTGCAGGTGGGAATGTAGGCATCGTTTTGGGGTAAAGCAAAGCAAAGAGCTATGAAGTATTACCAGAGGTGGCAAGTGGGAAGATGACGATGATACTAATGTTGAAAGAGCCAGAGTATCTGACGCATATGATGAGCTCTGTTCTGCCCATGGGATTTCAGCCTAAGCACTTCTCAGAGAGAAGAGACTTATTCTAAGCCCATTCTTAGTTTCATAACACTCCGGAGGGCTCACTAGCTATCAATGTATGACGTCTCCTCTTAGCCTGAGATCTATAGATGCAGAATAGTAAGAAGGTCATGAGTGCACTACAGCAAGATAAAGGTAAACAATCCAATTTAAAAAAATGGGCACAGGATATGAACAGACACTTCACCATAGAATACATTCAGATGGCAAACAAGCACATGAAGAAATGTTCAAAATCCCTATCTCTAAGAGAGATACAAATCAAAACAACTATGAGATACCATCTCACCCCAGTAAGAATAGCAAAATTTAACAGAACAGAAAGCAACAAATGCTGGCGAGGTTGTGGAGAAACTGAAATCCTTATTCACTATTTGTGGAAGTATAAAATGGTGCAACAACTATGGAAGGCAGTGTGAAGCTTTCTCAAAAAGTTGCAAATAGAAATACCATATGACCCAGCAATTCCACTAATAGGAATATAACCCCAAAGAGACCATAACTGCCACCCAAGGAAATATATGCACACCCATGTCTGTTGCGGCTTTGTTCACAATAGCAAAGAGCTGGAAACACCCTAAGTGCCCATCAACAAACAAATGGATAGAGAAGCTGTGGTATAGTCACACAATGGAATACTATGCTGCATTGAAAAACAAGAACTCATGCAACATTATTCAAAATGGGTGACTCTAGAGGACATTATGCTGAGTGAAGTATCTCAGTCACAAAAGGACAAATACTGAATGATGCCACCGTTGTAAAACAGGACTGACCTCAGGGTTCGTGGGAGACTGAAAAAGATAGGATAAATAATATATACTGCATTGAATCAGATGAGGGAGAAAACTGTTTAAAAGGGATATGTGATTAGGTATTCTTGTGATGACAGGAGTCCAGAATGAAGGCTGCATAGTGGAGTGGACCTAGAGGGAGGGATTGTAAAACAATGAAAGAATTTTTCTTTTACTTTTCAAAGAGAAGAGTGTACTGGGGGGAGGGGTAGAGAGGGAGAAAAGTGCAACAATGAATGAATGGAAATCCAAAGTCTCTGTAAATTTTCATTAAAATTAATTTAAAAAATGATTTTTAAAAAAAGGTTCTGAGTAATGTCTAGTATCAGGCTGAGTTTAAATGGTTACCAACTGGTCTCTGGTTTTTCCACTACTGTACTGACAACACACTGGTACACAGTTTGAATATCCACCAGCTGCTCCGTGGGACAAAGACAGGTCATTTCCTCCCATATTGATTTATTGCCTCTGAAAACCCACTGGAGGGTTTGCTACGGGTCGATTCTGACTCAGCTGTACACAACAAGTTGAATAAATGGAGACCAGTTCCTAAAACTAACATGTACCAAATTGGTTCATTCTGAAGATGAAGAGAAATAATCTCGGTAAAATCCTTTAGGAAAGGTTAGCTTGTACTGTTCTAAGCTGTGCAAATAACTAAGGAAGTACACGCTGCTCTTTGGTTGGGTGTTATTCAAGCAAAAGGCATTCTTCTTGAGGAAGCATGAACTAAATGTTGAGAATGAATTAGCTAATGAGGGAATGAGTTGATGTTAAAATGACATTTTATGCTTAAAAAAAGAGAAAGGCATCAATCATGCTTGGAAAAGCAGAAGGTCAGTCAAAGGGATGAGGTTCAATGAGATGAACTGCACAATGGGCTTAAAACATAGCAGTGATTACGAGAAACGCACAGAAGCAAGTAGACTTCTTCTGTTCTGGTCTACACACGGCTCCTCTGAGGAAGGGCTGGTTGGTCAGCACCTGACAACAAAAGGACATTTCAGACAGCCAATGGGCAAGAATAACACCATTAGTTGGTGCAGGATCTCTGAATGAATCTTCAGTTCATTAACTTCTACCTTACCTAGTCCATGGCCATTACACAGCCCTCCCCAGCCACCAAACTCATATTAGTCAGGATCTCTACAGTAAATAGAGCCCCCTCTGTACTGAAAGGGTTGGGGTTTTTTTGTGCGTAATAAGCATGTTTGACTCATCCAAAGCCTTGAGATTATAAAATGCACCCCAACTTGACAAAACAGAGCCAAGTGTACTGAGTCCAGCTCATTTTTTTTTTTAGAAAGAGAGAAGTGACTGGCCCAATGCCCTCTAGCCAGTGCAAAGGACTGGGAGACAGGAAGTCTAACGCAGCAAAAATTCTTCATCGTGAGAGTCACGTCCTCAGCACAATGCCAATCACCCATAGACCACTTCTCACTCACTGCAAAACTCCTATAACACTGCTTCATGTGTTTGTCAAAACAAAGTCAGTTTACTTAAAAATGAAAAGCTAGTATTGTTTGGAATGAAAGAGATAATTCTAAAATTAAAATATTAACAATAATTATCCAGAAAAGTACCTAGAAAAGTAGTCATCAAATGTTACAAACACACACACACACACACACACACACACAATCTGCATGTTTATAACCCAAGGAGGTAACCTTTACTATTTCTTATTCATCATTCCCATTTCAGAGACAAGCAAACTCAGAGAGACAAGGGTGCTTAGTTTATTTTCGCTTAACTAGATTATTATTAAAGTGTAAGGACATTTGTCTTTTTAAAAAAGAGAGAGAGAGAGGAGAGGGAGTGAGAGTGGAAGTGGGAGAGGGGAGAGAGAGAGAGGGAGAGGTGAGGAAGAGGTGAGGGAGGAGGAGAGAGAGGGAGGGAAAGGAGAGAGAGCGTGCATGTGCACAAGTGAGGCAGGAGTTGCTGGTTCTCTAAAAGAACCAAAAGTGCCAAGAAAGGACTAAAAGGAGCTACAGTTGGTTCTCTGAAAGAGCCAAGAGAACTCCTGATCCACTGTACTCTAATTTTCATGCTGTACATACTCTCACTTTTGATGATTTGAAACAACCAACCTGTCAACGGACTCAGACATTTTCTAAAAGTTAAAAAATCTGACTCCGGCGGGAGAATTTTAAAAATAAAAAGATAAAAAGCTTGCTGTTATAAAAGTATTAGTAAAATAATAATAATAATAATAATAATAGACCAACTGACTGTGCCTTTGAAAAAGCAGATTCTGACCCATTGACTCCAGTCTGCCTTTTGAACAACCTCTCTAGCAATACAGATGCTAGTGATCTGACAAGTAATCTGTGACAAGTAATAAAAACAACTCTCATCTACCCACTTCTTTTACAGAAAATGAGAGGACCCAGTGGAGTGTCCTGGCAGAGGTACTTCTCCCTGTCACTCACAGCCAGGCCCATGGACAGCTTACCATAACCACACCTATGGGGTGAGGTAACCAACACTCTAGACTGGGAAATTCTGCACTGGGCTGTGTGACTACATCGAAGTTTGTGAACTACCACAGTGAAATATCTGCTTCCCCATCTCAACTAAGCAGGGGCACTAGGAAAACTGTCCAGTTTAGCTGCTGTGTTCACATGCACAAGCATGTCAGCTAGAGACAGTGAAAGCCGACATTCAGGGTGAACTTGCCATTTGAAGAGAACAGGAGTCCCAGTGCAACAATTACAACCACAGAGTTTGTGTGCTTGAATCCCTTCCATGGGCAAAGCTAATATTGTACTCTTTGATGACCTGAGAACAGCTTTACAGGAATTCTTGAGACGTAATGGAATGCTATGTCATTATAGTTATATAATGATTTATATAAAGGTTTCTCCATAAGTCTGCTGTTAGGGACCTCTCCAAAGTACTGAAGAGCAATGGTGTCTCTCTGGAGATTGTGCGTCTGATACAGGTCTTTGCTATCACATTTTATGCATCAGAGAGTTGGACAATGACCAAGGAGGATAGAAGGAGAATTGATGGCCTTTGAGTTGTGGTGCTGGAGAAGAGTATTGAGAGTACCCTGGATTGCCAAGAAAACAGATTCATCCTAGAAAGGGTTAAACCAGGTGACTCCCCAGAGTCAAGGATTCTGAGGCTCTAAAATACTTTGGACATGCTATAAGGAGGGACCGGTCCTTGGAGAGGGACATCATGCTGGGCAGAGTGGAGGGACAGCGCAGGAGGGGAAGACCCTCTGTGAGGTGGATTGATTCAGTGACTGGGGTAATCGGGATGGGTGTGTCAGGGGCAGTGCGATTGGCACAGGACAGAGCAGAGTTTAGGCCTGTTGTACATAGAGTTGCTATGAGTCGCAAGTGACTTGATGGCACATAACAACAACATATATAGATATAGATGATATAGATATAGATATATAGATATATATAGAGAGAGAGTTATATAAGTTATAATAATGCTATTATCAGAATTAATAAACACTCTGAAGAGTTGCTGCACACACAAACTGCTTACTTCTACGCAAAAAAAAAAAAATAGAAGAAATTGAGTAAGGTTGTAAAGCTTGGGTAAAAATCAATTTATTTTTAGATTTCCCAACCACAGTATGTCTGTCTGGCCCAGCAATCCACTTTATTATAATGCTGCTGCATTGATTTATACCCAGATAGTGAGATGAAGTGATTTTACAATCTCTCGGAAATATGACATGTAAGAAAATACTGAAAATCTCCACATAAGAAAGTTATCTTCTCCTGGGTCAGATATTGTAATCCAAGTTTTCATTAGTACTTACATTTTAGAGATAGTTCTAATTATAGCCTAGATCTTACTCTGCTGACCCCACCATTTTGTTAAGGTGAAGCCGGTCAATTCTCAGCTATGTTAAATCATTATGCAAAAACATATTGCACCATTGATTTTTTTGTAAGCAACACGGATTAAGGGTCCAATGATGAGCCTCACTTTGATGGGCGGAAAAATAAAACAAGCTTTTACAAACACTTCAAGATACAATCCACCAGATTATTGTGGTTGACAGGAAATTATGCTTTTATTATCCACGGGGCTTAGTGGCCACAATATTTCATGAAAGCAAAAAATGACACACAGGCCTAGAAAGTTTCCATTAAAAATGGTTTTGACCTTGAATTTAGAGCCATTAGCAGGCTGCTTCAAAACAGGTAAATGCGCAGTGAATTCAAAGTGGTATTTCATGAACACAAGGGTTCAGCTTGTGGCCTCGTGCAATTCACAGCAAGCCCTATATGGCTAAAGCAAAGTCCGTAGGGGAAGTCTTTGAATTGTCGAAGGGAATAAGACTTACATGTGTTCCAAATATAAAAAGCACAGGAGAGTCGCTTCTCCTACAGAATGCCTTCAGAAGAATTCCCTGATCATACTCTTTTAGTCAGAAAGAAATCTTAAATTCTTTTGTGTATGTACACACACACACACACACACTCAGGCAATGTATTTGTGTGTTTATTTCCCCCTTCCACCATAACCCTTCTGGTCATCTAACTTTCTCTGGCATCAGGCAATCAGATCCAATACTTATCCAGATGTCAATCTGTCTTAAAACATCACATTTGCTTGTTCTGACACCCAAGATACTTCCCTGATCCATTGCTCTGTTATTGTAATGCTTCTCTGTTTTCCCCCTGAAGCTTTGGTTTTCACAATGTCTCAAAATCACAAGATGTTTAAACAAAATATAAACACACGCAGGAAAGCCTTTCCTCCTTTCCCAAGTTTGTTATGCACATAAAAGCTTTTGAGAAAGAGGTAACAGGAACAAGGTCAAAATAAAGCTACTTTTCAATATTACATGGAGAGTCATTCTCTCTCTCATCTCTCTATCTCTATCTCTATCTCCCTTTGTCTGACTGATAGCAGACCCTCCATTGGGTTTCTGGGGCTCTAAGTTTAAGTTACATGGAAGGAGACCTACCATCTTTCTCCAGCCAAGCCACTAGTGGATTTAAACCACCAGAAAGGTTCAGCCTTTGGGTTGGCAGAATAACTCTCTACAGATTTAGACTACAGATACAGATGCTGATGTTGTTTAGAAAACTTCCCTGACTCAAAGGGCTAGTCAAGATATTGAAGGTGACTATTCAGTTGGATTTCCCCAAGGCAGAACAGCACTGAAACCCTCCCAAAAAGATAAGTCTAAGTCTCACGTCTCTTTAGTCAAATACAGACACTAGTATGAGGAAACTGTTTCTCAAACTTTAGTCTTCTTTCATCTATTGAAAAGCCACAGCCTTGGCTGTCTTTAAATCACTTGCTCAAAACATAACAGCCAAAACCATAATGAGTTAAAAATAAATACATAAATAAAATTGAGTTGCCTTTCTAAATCAAAGCAACAACCCATCTAACTCTTCTGAGATCTGGATACAACTACATTATGAGTTCCACAAGCTAGCAGTTAAAAAAAAAAACTTTGAGTTCAGTGTTAGACAAAAGCAACTTAGATCAAGTCGTTATGACTCCTAGAAGATCACTGACCTGGGCAAATGATGCATCTCAATACTGGCAGTTAAAGAAACGGATTCACTGTCTAATGCCATCTAACTTGAAGGAGTGAGAGGAAGATGTGGAGGCCTGTTTTTCTCAAGGGGACTACCTTGGAAACCCAGGGCAATTCTTTGTTGTCTTCTAAGGCAGCCATCAATAAGGACCAGCTCATCAGCAATGGGCTTTAGGCTTAACCCCACAGAGCACAGAAAAAACTACATAAGTGACGTAGAAACCTCTAATCAATGTAGCAATAATAATTACAATTTACTCAGTAATAGAGCCCTTCAAAAAGTATTGACTGATTTTTTAAAGTTACTTCATTTTAATTTGTTGCTAAGATTTTCCAGGGAAAGTATTCAGATATTATAAGATATTATATTCTTATGTTATTACATAAGAATGTAATACAAATAGGAACCTTTTCAAAACAAAATGGCATGAGCCAAGGTGGATCTAAATGAAACAGAATTATATGCATAGTTCTTCCACCCCATAAATAATGTTTAATATTATTAACAACAACTTCAAATATTTTGATTGGGCTTCTAAAGGGACCCTATTTCTACTCCCTTCCCAGGCAACTACATCTCTCTTTTTCCTCCAAGCATATGACACTGTCCAGCATGTTTTTCTCCTGAAAAGGCCAAGTGTGATCACTGCAAGTCCATAGCAGAACCATCTACTTTGAACAAAATTACAATAACTCACTGAGAACATAGCTTGGTTTCTGTTATAATACAGAAGTTACAGTGTGTTTCTCAAACATTTACATCTGCATGAACAAGAGCCAAGTAGTAAGTCCTCAGGAATTCAAAGATGAGGTCAATGAGCGAGCAAATCATTACTCAGCAGGGATCTCTAAGAAGAAAATGATAATCCTGGAAATGTCTTCTTTCATAAAATTCTAACATACTTTGTATATGCATTTCAAGGAATTTTAGTACTGCTGATGACAAAGATTAGAAGCTCTTCCTTCTCTCTTAAGAAATGGGGAGATTTTTAAAACCAGTTACATCACATAATCCAGAGTCAGAACAAAATAGAAATGCAGCCAAGACACTCAGTACAGTAAGTCAAGATTCTGCCAATTAGATTATACTGTGTAGTAACCACCTTTACAAGTGCACCTGACTGTCATTCTTTCATGTTGCAAAGACTTTATAGCTTAAAAGCCACCCACTAATACTGGCAACATGGGCTACGGACACAGACTAAAGACTGGCAGAAAGTCAGAACAGTGAATTTGACACACATAATCAAATGGCCCATACATGCATGGTTCATGAACAGTAAGGGAACTGTTTACACAGAGAAGAAAGTATATTGTCTTCTGTACACATCATTTTCATGAAACGCAAATACTTCTGCAAGCTTTTACTTCTGGAAGTAAAATATATGTGAATTTTTTTCCATGTTTCTGAGCTTTCCCACTTTGAAGATGGAAATAATTGACACAGAACAGTAATATTCTATGTGTCAAGTTCAAGTAGCAACAGTCTAAAAATGAATTGAATGTACGCTGGTCATGTGTTGTATCAAATCTGGAATGGTGAAAAGGTTTTGGACATGCACTTGTATACATTATAAAAGCATTACTTTATTAATGATACTTCCTTCACTTTCCAAAGCTATTTAAGTTCTTTTTGTCACATCAGTAATCAAATAATCATATTTCATGCACTAGTTTATCAGGAAATAAAAACAACACAACAATAGAAAATAATGTGTTAGCTGCCAATGAAATATGCATATGTTAAATAAAGATAACAGGGAGAAAGGATTAAGTTCATTCAACTTAATATTTCTTTGTAACATATTCACCATGATTAAATTACCAATAAACACATCAACCGAAACAGAAATACTGCATCATGGCACTGAGGCTCACGTTCATGGTTGTGCACTTGAGGGACAGGTATTCTACTGACTGAAATCAATGCTAATAGTACAAAATGATCTTCTAATACATAAAGACTGGATATACTCATGAGGTTAAAGTGAGTGGATCCATTAAAACATAAAAAAAGAAAGAAAAAAAATAATCAGAAGAGAATGAGGGAGGAAAGCAGGAGGACCTCTATCTTCTGGGTTGTTTGGGTTTTCTTGTTTTGTTTTTAATATATATTCCTTGAAAGACAAAGGCACAGACAATGGGTTATACATGCAACAGTTTCATAGTTTGAGCACTGCTTTGTATAAAATAGAACTCAATATCCCATATAGTTTTCTAAGAATTCTTGACACAAGCCAAGTCTCGGAGGCTTTCTCATTTGTATAAAGCTGAATTAGGTCCTTTTTAATGCTCCCTTCCATATCAGTTAAAATATTATTATGAAGGAGAGAGAACAAGTGCTTTATGAAACATCAGTGAGATTCATTTTTTTAAAAAAAATGAGAAAAATTGTCAGGAAATAAACTTAGGACAATTAGGACATTTTGGTAGAGAAAACGGAAGTAGACAGACAATCGGCATGTTGGACTTTGGATCTGATTTATCCTTGCCCCCGTGTTTACTGAAAATAGCCCAGTGGAGGGAATAGAGGGTTAGGTGGTTGTTGATACATTACATGAATGTTTATTGACCACAGCTCTCTCCACAGCCATCTTTCTAGTACTTGCAAATATCCTTGAGAGCAGGGAGAAAGAAAGTCTTCTTCATCCTGATATTCAGACTTGATATTCAAGTGTTACTCCTTTGTGATGTTTTCCTAACAGATACAGCAAATTACATCTATGTATCTAACTACCAAAAGACTTTAGGACGAAAAACACGAAGTCTAGAGGCAATCAGGTGGATGATATTTGAGAGAGGGAACAGCACCTGACATTTCAAACACAGGAAATAAAAGCTTGGGACATGATAGAAAAATGAAACAATATTGGCCTCAATGCTTTGCCATGAAGTGACGATGAAGATTTTAGCTAGTCTCAATGTATGGGAGAAGCAGCTAAATGGCATCCCTTGAACTTATTTCTTTCTTGACCTTTTGAAGTTGCCAGGTTCAACTCATTTTCTCCTCATGGTTACATCTGAAGTGGGTTCCAGAGGTGGGATCCAAGAGTTCAGCAGAAATAGAGCGCATATCACAACTATCGGTATGAATGAACTAAGAACAGACTAAAACCACCCTGGTTAATGAAACCCTTCTAATCAATTAAGAGATGGCCTTGGTTCATTCAAAATATTGTTCTATTTCATAAATGAGCCCTATGAGCTGTAGGAGACTGGGATTTCCTGCACCAAAAGCTGCAAACATTTAAAAAAAAGAGAGAGAGAGAGAGATTGATTAATATGTTAATCTGAGAATCCGGGGAGACAAATCAAATCATAGAGGACAGATGAAAAGGTATAGAGAATGTGATGAAATTGGAAGATCCGAATCAGTAAATATCTGGGTCCATATTCAAGAATTAAGGGGGAGGGGGAGGGAGGGTGTATGCAACACATAATGTGTTTTGTTTATTTTTTGTTTTGTCTTATTGTTCTAGTAAGAGTCAACCTTGGTTTAATTTCACAGTCTGTAAGAAGTGGGATGCAATATACCAACATCTGAAGCCTTCAGCTAAAAAAGCAAAAATAGTCTATTTTAATGCAAATACCAAATAGCATTGAAAACACAGAGCAAACTGCATTTCCCCCCCTCAGTTTGCCAGAACAAGTATACATGAGACCAGTATCAATAGTTCACTGAGCAGAGGGGTTCTTCCCTTCTAAAAATGAAGTCATAGGTCCTGAAATTATATCTATAATTGAAAAATAAATGTATTTATGCTTATTCCCTGGTTTACCAAACACAAAACTTTACCAAGGATCCAGAAAAGTGCTGTTGGATTTGGAAAAGCAGTATCACATTACTGGCAAAAGCTTTCACTGTTGCAATGAATACCTCCTCAATGTAGATTGTTGATAAAGTCTCGAGATGTGTGGTGCCATCCCAAAAAGAAAAATATAGCGTACCTTCTCTTGTAGTCATCAATTTATACCGATAAGGTTTTCTCAGCAGTTAAGTGTGACTATTGTCGGTCTGTCTGTGTTCCTTTTACTTGCAATGAAATGAATCTGGAAAGCAAAACCCCAAGGTATAGGCTCTTGAATGGAGTCATTAAGACACACTGCCATTCTCCAGTGGAGTTCCCTTGCTCTGCTCCAACAATCTAAGGCTCCCAGCTAAGAAAAGATGCTAAACCTTAAAATCCATGCATCATTTACAAGGAAATGCTACATCCTGGGTATATTTATGTGACAGCATTTACAAGTGAGTTCTCAAATGGTCTATTTTTTCCTCCCCCCCCCCCCAGCCCCAATCAAGCATACTATCACAGGCTTCTTAAAAGCATATGCAATGCTAAAGACTTGCTTTAGTTGCATTCGATCTTGACAATATAACAGCTCTACATAATAGCCACAATAAAGTTATTTTCCAGGGTAAGGACATCCCTTCAGTGTTACTATGTGCACGGCAGGCAAATAGAGCTGATATGCTGTGCAGGTTACTATAAAATTGTCGATGTTATCTTTTCTAAATTAACACACTTTCAAGAGCTCCAGAATTGCACTGTAGACACCAGAAAGAAAAAAAAAAGAGTCTTGGGTGTAGAGTTTTACCCATCGAGAGTCAGAAAGGTTTTAAGAAACTATACATTACCAAGCAAAGTCACTGCTTTCTAATATTAATAATTAGACATACAAGATGCAGGTTGCAGGGAAGAAATATTAAAGAGCCTGAATGGCAGCAATACAGCCGAGACTCCAGGGAACATCAGCCAGTGCCTGTAAACTAGTTGGCCTATTTGTGCCAGTCAGGGGAGACCGTGGCATTCCTTTGGGTGATTCAGGGACCAGGAATGAACCAAAACTGGCAGTCCTGAGTCCAGCCTGTCCCTGTGCCCAAATGTCTAGAAAGGGATTCACCCCACTCTAAGCTCTCTTCGGAGCCCAGAAAGCGACATATTCTAAACCTCCAAAATAAAAATAAAATTAAAAAATTACCAAAAGTGACTGGTAATCCTGTGACTATTTCAGCATGAAACATCTAAGGCTTCAATTCAGCTAAAGCAGAATTACAGAGCAGTGTTATTAGGATAATCACCAAATAAAAGGGATAGCCCTAGAATTTCATTTAGCCACGGAACACTGGAAGAGGAAAAAGCATGTCTGAACAGGATGATTGGGGCGGGGGTGGGGGGGAGTGGAGGGGAACTGGTACTACCTCAGAGAAAATCCTTCAAAGATACCAAGTCCCTGCCTGCCGATAGAATCTCAGTCTCTGTCAGTCTCTGTCTGTCTCTGTCTCTGTCTCTTTCTCACCCACCCCGTGCATGCATGCATTCACACACACACACACACACACACACACACTCTCGCTCGCTCACACATGCACTCCAGACGCAGTTTCTGCAAAGCTGGACTCTTGGCTGATGAAAGGCATCAGACAGGGAGCAATTTCAGTGGCGTTTAGCAGGAACGACAGGGCTCATTTTGCATTCAGTGAGGTACAGCAGGGAGGTTGAATGGATGGAAAAATCCCACTCGCGAATCTTACATAAATATCTTCTCCCCTACCCCTCCACCTCCATAGAGTTTTCCAGTTGAAAAGCTCCTATAATGAATGAAGCCTGAGGTGTCAGCCCCGGGGAAGGTTTTTAACCACCGAGATGGCTGTCAGGAGTGTTGGAAAGAGGGCAGGGGCCTCGGAATCGTCCCAGTCCAGCGAGGGTACCCTCTGGGGTGCTGTGCAAGGTGCCCTGAGTGGGAGGGCACGGCTGCTTGCCACCTTCCCCCGCATCGTCCTACCCCACTGTGAGACCTCCAGTGCTGCGCAGCCCGGGGAGAGAGGCAGCCACGGATCTGGGATCTGATTAACAGCCTGAGCGCGCACAGGGAGGGTCGCATTGAGCCTCTCCAAGAGCCAAACTCTTGTGGCATCTTCAGGAAAGGGTGGTAAAGTTGAAAGGACCTTTCTCCTTCCTATTCGCTCGATAGTAAGCGCAATATTGTACTTGGATTGGGGTGAGCAGTCGCAGGTCTCATTTGCCATTACGGACTAATGTCGTGCGTTTTGGCAACAATAAACAATTCATGTTTGATTCTTTATAATTTAGCAACCCCATGCAAACAGCTTCCATCTCCGCCGGCGGAGGAGAACGGCTAGTCCTAGTCGGGAACCTGCTCCCCGCCCGGCGCCTACCTGCCTGCCAGGAAGATCCACGACAGTGAAACTTTGAGGCTTGGGGCAGATGGGGCTGGGGGAGGCTTTGGGCTCCTAGAGGGAAAAGGCGGAGGGGATCTTGGATACCTGTTGGCAACAGCTTTGGAGACGGCACGTTTGCACTGTCTGCCAGCCTGAGATGGAGCCAAGGAGAGCCAGGCGAGGTCTCCTATGAACCTGTTACGCGCCAACAAAACCCAGGAGAGCCCTCTTTCCCTTCCCTATGGCCAAGGGGCGCGGCCCGCACCCCAAGGTTTCATAGATAAAGAGGCTGAGTGATGCCGGAAAGAGGAGCCTCCGGTTCTACAGGGGCGAAGAGAGCAGAGACCTAGTCCTCGACCCCGAGGGCCTCTGTGAGCAGTCTCGCGGGCTTGGGGAGAACATTGCCGGGGTGAGGGGCTGTCCTGCAGGGGTGAAGAGCTGCGTAATGGTCAAGGCTGTTTGTGTAGCAGCCTGCAAGTTTGCAGAGGGCTCGGCGCCTCCAGGCTGAGCAGCCACTTGTGGGAAAGCCTCCGCCAGGGGCTTCCGCTGCGGAGTCGTGGCCGCAGCCCCGCGGCGAGGGCTGCCCGCCCCTGGTCTCCAAGGAGAAGAAGGTGCGAAGACCCAGTGAGAAGCCACCCCAAGGCCTTTTGCCACCTTTTCCTGAAAAGCTCGCGCCCCCACCTCCCTTCCCAATAGCGGCGGCGGTTCCCACGGCCCGCGCGGACCCCGCAGTGGAGGCGCGCAGCTGCGGCGGAGGCTGCCTGCATCGCGGGGCGGCGGGCGCGCCAGGCGGCAAAGGTGGGGGACCCGCAGGAGAGCTGGAGGGGGACCGCCCGGAACGCGCGACTTTCCCGGGAATTCGCGGGCAGAACAGTTAGCCAAGCCATCAGGCGAAAAAAGCCCTGCGGTGTCCTTAAGAGGCGCTGCTATCGGAGATGCAGTTCCAGCGCGCGCGGGGCTGGGAACCGCATTCATCTTCTGGAAGGAAGGGGGCGGACAAGGGGTCCGAAGGGGCAGAGGGATTCCTAAAGCAAAGGTCCCTTCCGCGTGCCCCGGGGCTGCAGGAAAATCAGGGGTGGCGGCACTTACTATCGAGGAGCTCCGCGCTGGCGAACGCCGAGCCTCAGGTTCCCTAATGGCTGGAGGGGTGCAGGGTCGGCTCCCGCGGGCAGCAAGCGCCGGCCGGTCCCCGCGCGCTCGACAGGCGCCTCCGGCTTCCGTTCATGCCTCCCGGAGCCGCGGGGCTGAGTGCGGGGCTGACACAGGTCCTCGAGGTCCGCAGCCCAAAGTGCAGCGGCTACGGGGACGCTCCGGTGTGCGCGTGAACCCGCGGCGGCTGAGGAGCTCCGAGGCGGCGGGGAGATTCCAAATAAATCCACTAATTCGGGGCTGAACGCTCCGGCGTGCGAGCCCGCCTGCCTGCCAAATGTAACTGTGAAGTGATGTGGAAAAGTGAGCCGGGTGCCTCCCCTTATGGATCTCATTGGGCAGAGCGCAGAGGCAGGTCTACCACTTGGAAATTCAGGGAAGCGGTCCCCCCACCCCCACCCCGCCCCTCCGGCCTCCCCCCTGCGCTCTCGCGCCTTCGCTCGTTTGCTCCCTTCCGCGGACCAAGTGGGCGCACAACTTTTCGCTCCTCGCTCCCGAGCACGCCCCGCGCGTCTCCGCCGCCAGAGCCCGCAGGGCCAAGAGGCGCCCTTTCGTGCCTGCGCGCAGCCTCCCGGGGGCCGAGCTCCCGGGGAGGAGGCTGGCGGACCAGCGGCGGAGGGGATGCTGATGCGGAGGAGGTACCCGCGAGCTTTCTCTCTCCAGGTCTCACCTGCGCTCGGGGGTGGGGGGGTGGAAGGCAAGCGCTGTCCTCCAAAGCCTCTCCACGACCCGCAGCTGTGTTCCATGAGAGGGAGGGAACGAGTCAGGGCAAAGGGGTGTGCATGCCAGCTTAAACCCAACCCAGCCCGCTGCCATGGAGTCCATTCCGAGTCAAAGCCACCCTCCAGGGCCGAGCAGAGCTGCCCCCACCGCTCTGTGATTGGCAGCTTACTTCTCCTTTCTTATCCTTTCTAGGTACTCCTGCGTACAGAAATTCTAGTTTAGAGGCTGTGCGCCTTGATCTTGAACGTGGACCCTGTTCCTACTCTTCTGGTGCTTCTCATCCTTCGGGGAGTGGAAGAAGGTGGGCGGAGGGGCAGCGGCGAGGGGCGCTGGTAAATTAGAGTGGAGAGCAGAGGAGAACTTGCCTGGGAAGTAAGGGGAGGGCTTGCTCTTTTCTCTGGGTGTCCTAGTCTCCAAATCTCCCCGCACCTCATTGCAGATCCTCCGCCGCACCCCCCCCCGAAAAAAAAAATGCAGCCCTCCTCCGCTTCCTCACTGCTGGGCTGAACTCGGAGCTTGAGACATAGTCAGCCCTGGTGTAGAGTCAGCGCAAAAGAGAATTCTGCTTCTTCACAAGGTTCCATTATTTTCTCATCAGTGGGGAGAAGACAATAGTATTCAGCTGCGTGGATCATCAACTAAAGATTACCGAAATATGCGCCTTCACTTCGATTCTGTAACTCCTCTTCCTGGCAGACCCTTGTCCAGTCCGTCCTATGCCCACCAGAAGTGAGCTCTGAGAGCGGATCTTACATGCTGGGGACAGAAGCTCTAACGGGAGGGGAAAAGGTGGTGAGGGCCAGACACAGGTCTGCGGAGTTTGGCTGTCTGACTCGAGTTAGTGAGTCAGAATGAACAGAATGAGAGCATAGGCACAATATGCTTACAGTGTTTATGCACATCTGAGGCGTATTACCTACTTGTCAGGTGGTGACAAAAGGCTTGGGGAATTCTTTCAGAAAGGGAGTGAGAATGATGACCAGGAAATTCCAACACACACACCCCCACACCCCCCCCCCCCCCCCCCCGCAACATAGTCACTAAATGACTCCTTGTTCTTTCCTCAGACTGGTCAGATTACAGATACTATGGAGTTGACTA
Organism: Elephantulus edwardii; assembly: GCF_000299155.1. NCBI lineage: Eukaryota > Metazoa > Chordata > Mammalia > Macroscelidea > Macroscelididae > Elephantulus > Elephantulus edwardii. The sequence continues at coordinate 11,171,511 of NW_006399751.1, read as the reverse complement.
ATTCTCTCTTAGGATACAGAAAATTTAACACCATCAAATAGCTACCGCTGGACCAGGCAGCGCCACGTGGACAGAGAAAAGGGACCACGTCTCAGGGTCGTGCTTAATTTTCAGAGATTCATTGTCACTTTGAAAAAATCATCCAAGATCTCTCCTGGGGGGCACCTCCCAAAACATCTGTGAGAACTGAAAAAAAAAAATAAATTAATGAGTACTTTGAACTGTGCCTAACAATTGGCAGTAATCTCAAAGAAGTCAAGGGCAGTAGATATAGACATGATAAGAAAAAAAACCCTTCAGTTCGTTTTCCTAAAGCAAAACAGGAGAAACCAACTATGCTGAGGAGATGAAGAGTGAGTCCTAGAGCTCCTAGAGTCCTGGTTCTCTTGGGTCAAGAATGCATTTGTTTTGATTCATCTCAACCAGTTAGGCACCACGGTGTTCCAATAATTCAGCCCTTCTGCTAACTGAAGGATTGACGGTTGGAACCTACCAACCGCTCATTTCTTTTCAGAACTCTTACGCATGTGGTCTTCATGAGGCCTGGTCTTCCAGAACTCATGATATCCCTTCATGAGTTGCACCTGCTAGTCCCTGTTCAAGGTACAGAGTAAGAATTTTCTGAGTGATTCTTGGTGGAGGTCTGCATGATCAAGAGTGTGAAAGAGAAATAGTGCAATGTTTAAAAGGCCTATGAGGATATCTCTAAAATAATCAGGGACATTAAAAGCCAAGACATTTGTTTCTTTTAATAATTTTCCACCTCCTCTTAAGAAGATGCAGTGTCATGTCGGACTGTGAAAATTCACCTCCGTGTGGAAGTGTTTTCCTTTTGCACATCCTCTCCAAAGTTACAGGCTTCCCGCAGAAAGAGGCCTAAGCTACAGCATTTTAAGAGTGATAACTGAGATTGTAGCTGCTATGAGCCATTGAGGGGAACAAGGCTGAAAGATTATCTGATAGGGCGAGGCTGGCCTTGCAGGGCTTGGGGAATGGAATAGCATTGCGGGGGGGGGGGGATCACTTTGGCCAACTGAAGTGGAGTGGGATGGAGTGGAACAGCATTGACTTGGATCTTTGAAGATAGGCTGATAGTTGAGCTGCAGAATCTACTGCCGCTAACAGTGAATGGGGCAGAGAAAGATTCTGTGTAGTGAAGAGACATAATTCTTTACACAGCTTTTAAAATTGTGACCAAGATTAAAATTGTCAGCCAAGATATTTGAACTGATGGATGAACTGGCTTGTAGGAATTAAGAGTCATGTAAAGTGCTGGAGAAGACCCCAGGGTAATTAGAGGAAGGAGGAGCAGAATGAAACTCACCTGTTATTTGCAACATTCACGTATAATCACGTATAAAAGAAAAGCAAACATAAACTTAGGAAGCAAGTTTGTTGATTTACTCCTCAATGAAGTTATGAATTCATAGAATAACTCCTCAAGGTGTGGTTTGGGAATGAGAATGTAATGAGTGAGGGAATTTCACAAGATACAGCCTGCTTGGGTATTTCCATTTAAAGGAAAATCTTCAAGTGTCTGAAAGAAGCAGCAGAACAAACCATAAACATTCACATAAGCTAATATATAGTATTTTCCACAATGCAGAGTTCTTTTCCTGAATTTGATGGTATGCGATCCTAAGAAAGAAAACCGAGGGGGAAATATCTTTTTAATTTTATGTATTTTCCAAATCATAATGTTGGATCAAAAGTCATAAGAATTAAAAAACAAACAAACAAACAAACCCTATTTAACAAGCTTGGAAAGATTTCAAAAAATCTAGGAGACTTTCATTCTTTTCATTTTTATGCATTTATTTTCAACCGGCCTTGATCTGAAATAACCATAAACTACGATTGGCTCAATTTAAAGACATGTGAACAATTACAGGGATTCCATTAAACCAACCAGGACCAAATCTACAACCTTAGAGTCAATTTTGACTCAGAGTGACCCTCCAGGATGGAGTGGTACTGCTCCATTGGGTTTCCATACTGCATGGAAACAGACGAGAGAGAGAACTGTTTAAAAGCTATATATAATTGGGTATTGGGGTCATGACAGAAGTCCAGAATGAAGGCTGCATAGTGGAGTGGACTGGAGCAGGGGGATTGTATACCAATGAAAGAATTTTTCTTTTCCTTTTCAAAGAAAAGAGCAAACTGGAGGGCAAGGATGGACAGGGAGTAAAATGCAACAATAAATGAATGGAAATCCAAAGTGTCTGTAAAGAAAATTAATAAAAATAATTTTTAAAAATTTAGGAAAGCCGACTTCCAGAACGCTTTCTATAAAGGCAGCTGGTAGGTTCAAACCACTCACCTTTTTGTTAGTGCCTGAGCATCCTCACTATTGCACCAAAGGGCCCTTTCCTTAAAGCCAGTGGTTCTCCAGCTATGGTCCCTGGAGCAGTCTCTGCCTCAACATCCTTGAGACTTTTTGCTGTTGCTTTTGGGTGCCGTCAAGTCAAAGCCAACTCACAGCTGATCCTCAGATCCTATCAGCTTTCAGAGGCTCCAGATGGCACTGCATGTGAGGAAACTGTCCATCCCTTTGGTCCGGAAGCTGGGTGGGACCCAGAAATCTGGGTTTAAACAAATCCTCAAATGTATTCCGGTGCATGCCGAAGTTCCAGCGCTAGCCTGAGGCAGTTCTTTCCTCAGGTAATGCATATAAAGATGAGAAGGAGGGAACAGTGGCAAGTTACATTAGCACTTATTTGTTTGGGTCCTGAGATATTCTAAGAGAATAGCACTTCATAAAAAAAAAAGAAAGGAGAGAAAAAGTGTGAGCAGACCACATGTATCACGTGAAGTCTTTACTCCTGTTCAGTCTATGATTGGAGAAATTCAGCTGATTTCTGTAGTGGTAAGTAGGAATTCTTGAAATAAGATCATCATTGAGCTTGTAATTCAGAGTGTTGATGTTCTGCATATCTCCGCTGCTTGTTCTAACTATCCCTGAAATTAGGACTGTATCTCTGAATATTAACTATAATTGCTAATCTCAAGGTTTTCTTTATAGTGCCAGGAAATGGAGGCATAGACGTTTTCTGTAAGTTGCTTCTGTGCTAAGAGCATTTTGTAGAAGGTTTTCAGAATGACATTATCTGCCATCTTCCCAGGTGCTAGAGAAGAGATAAGTTCTAGGTCGGCTTCTAAACAGAAACTGATGAAGGGAGAGGAGGTAGATGAGGAAGCAGGGCATAAAGCTATCAACACCAGCCAGCCGTGTTCTGTGGACAGACACACTTAGCATATTTGTTTCCTTGTTTGTTTTTCTGAAGGAAGGCAGTTACTAGATTTTTATGTCAGACCATCTTGTTTAACTGAGAAACCACAAAAAAAGGGAAAAAGATAAAAACAGTTTTCTGTTACCGAGAGAAAGAAAGAAAGAGTAAGAGGAGGATAAAAACCACTCTTTCAAATACTACCAGTTTGTTCCAGCTTGTTGTTAGGTGCCGTTGAGTCGTGTACAACTCATAGCGACCCTGTGAACAGCAGATTTAAATCCTGTCCTATCCTGTGCCAGCCTTCCTTCCCATCTCTGACACGCTCAAGTCCATTGCTGCAGTCACCGTGTCAATCCACCTGCTTGCAGGTACTTCCTCTCTTTTGCTGCCCTCTGTTATAATCAACGTTAAACCATACTAATTTCATTTCCTTGAGTTTTAAGTCTGGTGTAGAAAATTATCATGATTTCAAATTTGTACATATACACTAATTTATAATTGAAGGATGTTTGGAAAAGGGGGGGACCTCCCCCTCTTGTTATGCCCAGAGTAACTTCACAGTTCTGATTAGCTTCTAACACATTAATTGATAGAGAAAGTACTGTTCGTTCTGCTTTTCACAAATGCCACCATAAGCTGAGAGGAGATTTCACTCTTCAGAATGCAAACAGAATTTCTCTATTAGTCAAAGCTGGATGATGCTGTCTAAGGAGGTTTTTGTTTGTTTGTTTGTTCGCTTATTAAAGTTGCGCTGCCATGTGAAAAACGGGGCCCTGTGTTTAGCTTGCCTTCTCCTATCTGCCTGGGCAACTGGTCCTTCAGGATGGATAGGGAACATTTTTTCCTTCTTCCTCAAGTGCCCTCTAGCGTGCAGTATCTGTGCAAGTTGCTATGCAGAAGGAGGGGGGAAGGAGAAAGGAGTAGAAGAATCCTGCCAATCGCTGTCTTCATTTCTGCATTGCTCACTTCTTCCTTTTCTCCTCTTCCTCAAAGGGGTCATTTGTACGGGAATGTTTGGCAAAACAAAATGAGGTGCTGTTGCTTTTGCATGAAAAGCAAATCATTCATTTACTAAACTGGGAAACAAATGCTAATCCTATCTTGGGGATTTCTTCTGAACATTCATCATCATCTTCTAGAAGTTTCATATTCTCTAGCAATCAGGAAATAAAAGAAGGCAAGTTACTCCCTGGAAAGAAATTCTGTTTTGTCCTTAACTCCACTGTAGACCAGTTCCGAGGAGCCTGATGCAAATTTATTAACTTCTCTATGATTTTAAAGTTTGTGTCTCTGTAAAAGTGCATAGTACTTCATTCTTGCCTCAGGGGGGTGGTATGAGGCCTAATTGAGCTTTAGAAAACAGTTTCAGCTCCTCAGATACAATTTGATATCCAGTTGAGCCTGCCTTTTCTTCCTGAATCTACTTAACAAGAGTTTCAAGTTCTTTTTGACATTCCATAGGGAAATTGATCAGGGTCTGTATTTTCAGAAACAGGTCCCTAAAACAACTCTGTCAGAAACACTGGATGGGCGAGAGTGACTCAGACTGCTAGGAAATGGGAAAGAATGCTTGGAGAAAAAAAAATATACTTGCTTTTGCAGATATATCTGTGTATGGAAAAAAAATATAGTTAAATAGTAAGACAGGATTCCTATAAGACATACATTTGGACATAGCTCCAATTTTACATTTTGGAACAAGCTAACAATAACAGAAGGTAATTTTACTATCCAGAATACCACCCACTAACCAGTCTCTGAGAGTGGCGTGGGGAGGAGGCACCTATAAACAAACATACGTTGGCTCCAGATCTGACGGAAGAATGCTAGCTAGGTATGTGTTACAGAACTGAGAGGTCGTTCTCCTAACAATATGATTACTATGCAGTGTTGTGCTTTACAAATAGTAATAGGTGTGATATTTTAAAGAGGAAATAAAGAAGACGACAAGCTAAATATCGTAATACACTCCATTAAGTTCTTTGCATACGGTATCCTTTTAATCATTAAAGAGCGATGGATGGTAATTGCTGTTGGAGATTCTTAGACCATGAGAGAGCTAAGATTTAGAGCTGTTAGGTGTTACTCAGACTTGCACAGTTATCGAGTATACTTTTGATTCAAGTTTGCCCACACAAATATTTGTATTATTACCTGTCAATATTAAAGTCAAGGCTTTAATGATTAGCAGGAATCAGAAGGGAGGAGAAGGGAATCAACATTAATAACTATTTAGGTTAAAATGGGGAAGATAATATGTAATAAGAGTTGATTGTTGTTATTGAGTTTCTTCGTGACAGAACTGACCCACAGCTGACCCTCCCTCCACTGAGTTTTCAGAGGCAGTAAATCTCACAGGAGGAGACTGCCCGTCATGCACATGGAGCCACTGGTAGATTCAAACTGCGTACCATTGGAATTGCAGCTTCCAGAGGCACCAGGGCTCCCTAGAGGTCGTTGTTGTTGTTGTTATGTGCCGTCGAGTCATTTGCGACTCATAGCTACCCTATGTACAACAGCCCTAAACCCTGCTCTATCCTGTGGCAATCTCATTGCCCCCGACACACCCATCCCGAGTACCCCAGTCATTGAATCAATCCACCTCATAGAGGGTCTTCCCCTCCTGCACTGTCCCTCTACTCTACCCAGCATGATGTCCTTCTCCAAAGACCTGTCTCTCCTTACAACATGTCCAAAGTATGTCAGGCGAAGCCCCAGAATCCTTGCCTCCAAGGAGCAGCCTGGTTTAACCCTCTCTAGGATGGATCTGTTTGTTTTCTTGGCAGTCCAGGGTACATTCAACACTCTTCTCCAGCACCGCAGCTCAAAGGTGTTCATTATCTTATTCAATTATAATGCTATAAGACAAAAGGTATATGAATGACTGCATTTAAAAAAGATAATTCACAAACTTTTGCTCAAAACTAGTTTTTAAAATTATAAACCCATGACTTTAGTGGGAGATCTTTTTAAAATGTAGGTCCTAATTCAATATGGGAGCTCTGGTGGACCATTCTGTAGAGATTTGTGCTGCTAACTCAAACAAAGTCCACTCTTCTCTGGTAATTCCGATCCACCAGCGTCTCCTTGGGGGAGAAGATGGACAGTTGCCTCCCGTGTGATTTACAGCCTCAGAAACCTGATGGAGGGCCAACTATGAAGCAGTTCTGACTCAACAGCAATGAACTGAGTAGTTGAGATTCAATAATTCTAGGGATAAGTTGCAACCTTATCAGCAAAGGATAAAGCTGGAATGCTTGATTTCAAGCCTGATTAAATACTATTATACAGTTAACTATTTACAGACTTCAGGAGCCCAGGAAGAGCAATAGTTAAGCAAGCCCTCAGCTGCTAACTGCATGTTGGTCGTCCAAACTCATCAGCCACAAATGTAGCATCATGCTTCCCTGAACACGAGATCCTTGGGAAACCTAAGAGTCAATTCTCTCACCTTTAGGGTGGTTATAGGGAAACTTGATGACAATAGTTTGGGATTGGTATGTTGTTAGGTGCTCTCAAGTTGCTTCTAACTCATATTGATCCGATTACAACAGAAAGCGTTTCCCTGTCCCATGCCACATTCACAAATCTTGCTATGGTGAAACTTAGTTAAAAGCGTTCTTCTTTCTTGATGTCCCTCCCTTTTTTTCCCCCTTTAATTAATTTTAATGAGAGTTTACAGAGACTTAGGGTTCCCTTTCATTCATTGTTGCACTTTCCTCCCTGCCCTCCCCTCCCCCCAATTCACTCTTCTCCTTGAAAAGTAATAGAAAAAACTTTTTCATTATTATGCAATCTTTCCCCTGCCCCCACCCAAGTTCACTCCACTACGCAGCCTTCATTCTGGAATCCTGTCATGACAATAATACACAATCATATATCCCTTTTAAACAGTTCTCTCCCTCATCTGTTTCAGTGCAGTATATATCATTCCTCCTCTCCTTCTCTGTCTGCCCTCAACCCTGATGTCGCTTTCTTTTTACTAACCATAATATTCTCCTTCAGGGCCTCATCCCTCCAGATAACATATCTGAAGGACTGAGATGAACTCTTCCCTTTGAAAGGAAGTGGTGTTGTAGTTGTTGAGTACCACTGATTTGGAATTGACTCATAGTTGACCCTCTAGCAGGTTTTTTTGGAGGCAGTAAGCTGAACAGAAGGAGATTGCCTATCTTTCTTTCTCCTACAGAGTAGGTAGTAGATTCAAACTGTGTGCCTTTGTGTTGACAGTGTGATTCTTTAACAATAAACCATCAAAAATAGCAGTTAGTAATCACCAGTCTCTCTCAGACAGCCATTAAGTTGGTTTCTACTCAAAGCTGAAACTCCATCAAGTATAAAGGCTGTAAATTCCATGAGAAGATACTGCCTTCTCTCCCCTGGAAAGTCGCTGACATATTTCAACCACCAGAGAGCCTTCCTGTTTGCATTGCCATGTAAATCTCTACAGACTACACGGGAGTTGTAACTAGAACTACTAAAACTATTTTGTCTTTGTCATAAATAAATATATGTTAATAATATACTCATAAGTTATCTTCTCAACTAGAATAGGAATGCTTAAAACTTACAGGACAGGTTCAAGTTAGTCCAAGGAGAGCATTTAATGGTCTTCAGAGAAACCAATGGATGTCTGGACTGACAGAAAGGGATAATGTCCTAAAGTTTCCAAGGTCATGAATGTAAACCAGCCTTTGACAAGACATTTAACAAAAATTTAATTATGGGCCTCCTGGAAACCTGTTGACTATTGTCATCAGACTTTGTTTCTTTTTCCTTTATGCTGGAAAGAGAATTGGAGAGAAAAAGAGAAACCTCAGATTGCAGTCTGTGTTGCTGCTGGGTTTCTCCATTGATGAGTCTCCTAGTAATAGGGCCTGTCTGCTTCTCTTCCAAGTGAGGTCTCTTTGTGTGAATCAGAGCATCTAGGGCCTCGAACTTAAGCTCTCCTCACTTATAAGGGACACTCAGTTGTACTTTTTCCAAGGCAGATTTGTGAGGACCTCTGGCAGTTCATAGTATGTTTGATAGTATTCACCAACACAATTCAAATGCATCAATTCTTCATTATTTCTTCATTATCAAGGCTTCACATACTTTGGACATGTTGCAAGGAGGGACCAGTTCTTGGAGAAGGATGTCATGCTTGGGAGAGTGGAGGGACAGCACAGGAGAGGAAGACCCTCTATGAGGTGGATTGATTCAGTGACTGGGTAATCGGGGTGGGTGTGTCAGAGACAGATTGGCACAGGACAGAGCAGAGTTTAGGGGTTGCAGTGAGTTGCAGGCAACTCAACAGCTCATACCAACAGCAAACAACAGGCTTCATGTACATGCTGTTTTTGTTATAGTCTGTTGAGTCGATTACAATTCATAGTGATTCTATGAATAAAGGCTCTAAATCTCGCTCTAACCTGTGCCGTCCTCAGCTATCTCCAGCACACTTGAATTCATTGTTACAGACACTGTGTTAATTCATTTCTTTGAGAGTCTTTCTCTCTTACACCTACTCTCCACCTTTCCAAGCATGATATGCTTATACAAGGACTGCCCTGCCTTACAACAGACTTAAGGTATGTGAGATGGAGTTTCATAATCCTTGCCTCCAAGGAGCACCCTGGTTTCAATTTCTCTAGGGTACAGTTATTCTCTTGGCAGTCCAGGGCATAGTCAATACTAATCTACAACACTACAACTAAATGGCATTAATTCTTCTCTCAACCTTAGTCATTGCAAATTTTAGATACATAGCAAGTAATTCAAATGACTATGGCTTGAATCAGGTATACCTCTATCTTTAAACTGACATTATTGTTCTTTAATACTTTAAAAAGGTCTTTCACAACAGTATTTTCCAGTACAACTTGTCTTTTGATGTCTTCATTGTTGTGTCATGCACCCAGGGTGCCCCTTGGATTCACAGATGATAAAGCTGCTTCCTTCATATTTTGGGCATGGTGCTAGGAGAGATTATTCCTTGGAGAGGGACATCATGAGTAAAAGGGGGAGAGATGGCAAGGGAGAAGAAGACCCTCAACCAGATGGATTGACACAGTGACTGTGGCAGTGGGCTTACATGTGTCAGAGATGATGAGGACGGCACAGGATAGGACAGGGTTCAGATCTGTGGTCCTGGGATAGCTGTAAAAGTCATACTCAAATCGATGACGCCTAACAATAATGCCAAAATACTGATTTTGGATCAGCATCAAAATACTGATTTTTTTTTTAATTGATTTTGGATCTAAGGAAGATGGTTCAAATTGGCAGCTTTTTCATCAATGTACCATTGTAGGCATTTCTTAATAATTTTAGCAAGATTTTTGCTTACATATAATAATGATGTTGGTTAATTATTGTCACATTTTGTTCAAACATTCTTGGGAGTGGGACTAAATATGGATCTCTTCCAGTCAGTCGGCCAGGTATCTGTCCTCCAGATTTCTTGGCACAACGTGGTGAGCATTTCCAGGGCTGCACGTGTTTAATGGAATCTGTCAATTGATATTCCACTAATTCCTGGCGCCTTATTCTTTGCCAATGCCTTTATGGCAGCTTGAAATTCATCCTTCTTTACCATTGGTTCTTGATCATTGGCTACTTCCTGTAATGGTTCAAAGACAGACAGTTCTTTTTGGTTCAATGACTGTGCATTCCAACTCATTGCTTACCCTCCAGAGGGTTTTTAGAGACAGTAAATCACCCAGGAAGAGATTGTTTGTCTCCTTCCTACAGAGTGACTAGTGGATTTGAACTGTGTGCCTTTGATTTTGCAGCGCAATTCACTTATCATTAGGCTATCAGAGCTCTTTCATGGCAACCTTGCTGACTATAAAGGAACAGACAAGTAAAATGGTTTAAGTTGTTGTAATATCATTTGGCTTTGTGGGTCAAGATATTTAATTCACAGAATGTTTATAGTAAAACAAAAAGGCTTAAATTCATTGCCCTTGAGTTGGGACCAACTCATAGCTGACCCTCTAGAAGATTTTCTAGAAGTGGTAAATGATGGGGGGGGGTAGGAGACAGTCCACATTTCTCCCCTGCACAACTGCTGGATTCAAATCAACTAGCCTTTGAGTTGGCCTTGGAACTCCCTGCCCATCAGGTAACCAGAACTCCCTTTTATACTAAAGGAAGTAATGAAAGGTAATGATCAATGCTTAACTTTTGGTACACAGCTTAGTGTTTTATCATGTGAGTCCATTAATACCTTCCTAAATCAACTGGATTAGAAAAACCTGCTGTTAGGAACCTCTCCAGAGTACTGAGAAGCAATGATGTCAGGCCAGAGACTAAGGTGCCCCTGATCCAGGCAATTACTTGCTATGCATCAGAGAGTTGGATTATGTAAAGATGACAGAAGAATTGATGCCTTTGAGTTGTGGTGCTGGAGAAGAGTATTGAACATACCGTGGACTGCCAGGAAAACTAGCAGGTTTGTCCTGGAGAGGGTGAAACCAAGCTTCTCCTTAGAGGTAAGGACTTTGAGACTCTCATATACTATATAGCCATGAGGGCCCAGTCTTTGGAGAAGCATATGCTTGGAAGGCTTGAGGGACAACCATAGGGAAAGAAAGACTCCCAGATGAGATGTATTGACATAATAACTGGGGTAAAAAGAAGAGAGTGAGATTGGCTCAGAATAGAGCAGAATTCTGAGCTGTTATTGTGAATAGGGTTGTCTTGAGTCATAGTTGATTTGGTGACACACAACAACAATAACAATAGGTCAATGTTTAAAGCACTTCACTGTTAAATGAAAAGTTAATAGTTTGAAGCTACCCGCTCCATGGCAGAAAGAGGTGTCTGTCTGTTTCCACAAAAATTAAGCTCTGGACACTATGAGGCAGTTCTGCTCTGTCCACTATTTGAGTCAGAATTGACATTGTAGTGGCATTAGTTACTAGTGGATTTGAGTCAGGAAGTGTGTCATTTTGTCTTTCCATATGGATCACAAACAAGACTTTAATTCTTAAGTTACCACCTATTTTCCTATTGACTTGCTCTCATTACTCTTTGCACATCCCTTCAGCATACAGTTTAACACATAGACCTGTTTGTGCCTTTCACTAGATGTCTTTTGAATCCTTACAAGCAGAGAATGTAATATTCATATCAATGTATACCACACCTAGCCTAAAACCTGATAGTTCACAGATGTCTAAAAACTGTCTATTTTTAGAGAGATGCACAAACTAAGATGCCTGTAAAGATAACTATGATATTATTGTCAAGAGTCATCTAGAAATAGGCCTAGATTTTTAGAAAAATCAGATGGTTGAGCAGATTGGTATGGTCGAGAGCTTGCGAGGATAACAGATTTTACTGTAAAAGAGGATGCTAAAACAAAGTGTAAAGAAACAAAACCTAGGAAACTCCATTTTTCTGAGGCAGAAATAGAACAGTGAAGATAACAGAACAAATGGCAGGACAATTGAAAGAAATTAAAAATTCAGTCCACTGACACAGTTAGGAATGAAAATTGGTAGACAAATCAGATCGTAGTAGTAGCAACACTAGTAGCATGGATTGTACTAAAGCTACCAAGTATTGATGAGATTTCATCTGCCCCTTGCTAGTTGCTGTCAAGTCCAACTCACAATGACCCTATGTGTTTCAGAATAGAACTGTATTCCGTCGTTTTCAGTGAATGTCATTTTAAAAGTAGATTTTCAGGCTTTTCTTCTAAGATAACTCTGGATAGGCTTTCACCTCCAGGGTTTTTAATTGTTTGCACCACCCAAGGACCAGTCCTAACTGTTATTATTTGCAGTTGCTTTAGGGTCAACTATAACTCATAATGACTGTGGGGTAGTGGGTCTATACTTTAAGATGATTTTCCAAGGACATCATTGCCTTTGAATTTTGCCACATGGCTGGGTAAGAAAACTCAAATGGGATGTGTTAGTTTATATCTGAGGGAACTGGCCAGTTTGGTCATTTCACCAGATTTAAATTGAAAAGGTAAAGTGGTGGTAATTGGGAATCTCACCACCTGGCCAACTAACTGGAAGAGATCTATCTCAAAAAAGGTTATCCATCATACTGTGGAATTTTTTGGACAATATTATTACTATCACAAGCATGTAAAATATTTCTAAACATTATTTTTAAATAGCTGGAATAGTACATTTACAGGGAACTGTCAGAAATTCAAGTTGGATTCAGAAGAGATCGTGGGAAGAGGAATATCACTGCAGATATTAGAAGGTTCATGGCTGAAAGCAGAGAATACCAGAAAGATGTTTACTTGTATGTTGGTAAAGATGTTTACTTTTATGTGGGTTTATGGTATGTAGTTTGTTTTTTCTATACAAAGAAATTTGACTGTCATGCTTGGAAGGGTGGATGGACAGCACAGGAGAGGAAAACCCCGGATGAGATGGATTGATACAGTATCTGGGGCAATGGGGGTTGGTGTGTCGGAATTAGTGAGACTGGCTCAGGACAGGGAAGGTCCAGAGCTGCTGTACATAGGGTCGTTATACATTGCAGGCAACTCAACAGCACATAACAACAATAACAACATCTTACTATATTGGTTGGGAGGTTTTGTTTTAATTTAAGCCTCTTGTTTAGAGTCAACAAGATCTTGAGGAGGGCATTTGTTTTTAAAGTTGGTTGTTAGTATATTTTGGAGGAACATTCTTCTAAGTGGTACAGCACTCTTCTGTCAATGTGCTGTACTGAGGTAGCCTAGGGCTGCTGTGATGCTAAAATTCATGCCACTGGGGTGTGAAATGCCATAACAGTTAACATTGGTGGACAGTGTTTGGTGGAGCTCGCAGTTTAAGACAGGTTTGGAAGCAGGAGTGACATCCACTTCCTAAACAACATGCCTCCAGAAACTCTATGAACTTTGATAAAAGGCTTCAGGTCTTTAGTTCATCGGGTCGCTATGAGTCATGTTCCACTCAACAGCAATCAACAACAGCAACTACATAGGAATCCCAGAACACTTATATGTGCTCATACGCGAGCTGTATATACATCAAGAAACAGTTGTCGAAACAGATCCAGGGGACAATACTTCATTTAAAATCAGGAAAAGTATGTGTCAAGATTGTATTCTTTCTCCCCACCTATTCAATCTGTATGTTGAACAAATCATTCGAGAAGTTGAACTATATGAAGAAAATTGTGGCATCAAGATTGGAAGAAGACTCGTCAACAGCTTACATTACAGAGATGCCACAACCTTGTTTGCAGAAAGTAGTATTTGAAGCACTTGCTGCTGCTGATCAAACACTACAACAGCTTTCAATTTGGATTACATCTCGATGTCAGGAAAACCAAAGCCTCACCACTGGGTAGAGAGGCAATGTCATGATGGGTGAAGACAAGACTGAATTTATCAGTGAGTTCTTACTCCAATCCACATCCATGGAAACTGCAGTCACGAAATAGAAAGATTACTATAGTGGGAATGCCTGCGATATTCATGTATTTATGAGTAACCTTGGCCCAGGAGTCCACTAGGTGCCAGCATTTGAGTAGACTCAGAGAATCAGGAAGTACTGAAGCCCATTTTTTGGAAGCTCAAGAAGAAGTCAGCATCCATTCGAATCTCTCTACTCCTGAAGTGGGACCCTTTCTCTTTCAAAATATATTTCTTGATTTTCATAAAGTAACAAATACCTTTACAGTACATTTTATTCATATTAATTGTTTTATACCATCTTCCATTTACATTATCTTTCATACAATCATTCGTATACATTCTATTTTACATTATTTTTATACTAGTTTATTTACAAAATGGAAATACATCATTTTCCTCACCAGATCCTTCCCATTTCCCTCACCCCTCCTCATCAAATTGTATGACTCCATGGTTAATCTCCCAACCCCACACCTCCTCACCCATCTGCTTCCACCCTCTCCCGCTCCCCTCCCCACTTGGGTTTTCATCCTCATTTTATAATAATGGGGCCATTCTCTTCTTCTGAGAGCTTTCCTCTGTCTCAAAATCCTTTCCTCGCTAAACTACCCTCTACCTGAATAAACTTTCTCATCTTTGACTGTCCTTCATGTCTGTATTGTAAGCTGTTTGGCCTCATAATGCTCATTCTGGAAAACAATCTTTCTGGATTGCACCCATCTATCATGATGCTTCTATTGGCCCAGTGGTGAGAACTTTTATTCTTGATGTTGAGATATAATCCAAATTTAAGCCTGCATGTAGTCTTTGATTTTCTGAAGCAATATTTCAAGTCTTCTTCACTTTAAAACAGGCAAAGTTGTGTCACCCACATAATGCTGATTCTTGATGAGTCTTCCTCTAATCCTGATGTCGTATCCTCATTCATGAAGTCAAGCCTCCCAAATAATTCTCAGAATACGGATTGAACAGGTGTGGAGAAAAGATATGCCCGTGATGTGCACCTTTCTTGATTTTTAACTCTGCAGTGTTCCTTTGCTCCTCTTAGACATCAACTCCTTGATCTAGGTATAGGTTTCACAGGAACAAAAATTCTGGGATTTCCATTCTTCTCAATGTTAGTCATAATTAGTTGTAATTTACTCAGTAAAATACTTCCACATATTTAGCAAAACACAAGTAGACAGTCTTCTGATAGCCTCTGCTTTTGTCAAGATCTATCTCATATCAGTATAATGATATCCCTGGTGCCATGTCCTCTTCTAAATCCAGCTTGAATTTCCAGCAGTCCTCTGCCAATGTACTATTCTAACCATTTTTAATACTCTTTAGCAAAAACAAAATTATTTGCATGTGTTATTAATGATATTGTTTGGCAGCTTCCACATTTTCCTCCTTTTATGGTAAAGAGAACCACTCAAGATGTCTCCTGGTGAGTTGCTCAGGTAACTGTCCTCCCAATTTCTTGGCACAGCTTAGTAAGCACATCTAGGGCTGCGTCTGTTTGTTGAAACATGTAAATTAGTATTTAACTAATTTCTGGGACCTTATATTTTACTAATGCCTTCATTGCTACTTGAACTTTGTCCTTGGTTGCTATGCAATACCATAGTATTTCATAATATAGCACCTCAATGTTTACATTGAAATTTTTAAATTTAATAAACATTCTTAACTTTGCAGTAGGAACCACTGTTCTCTTGAGAATCACATATAACCTACTCACCTAAAGGCACAGTTTGAAAACCGATTCATTGAGTTTTTAACCAGTTAGGAGAGTTCTTGGAGACAATGAATTTCTTTCTTTGTTTATCCTTGAATCTCTAGTAGCACAGAAGATGTGATCAGTAAATTTCCACCTACTTACCATCTAATAACTGCCTTAGCAGGTTGCAAAATAAGTAAGTCCTTTCCCATGCCCCCATTTTTCTGATGAGAAAGCTGAAGACTGTTCGCCAGAACTGAAACTTGAAAACAAGAAAGAAACCTCAGATTTTGGAACACAATAGATTTTTTTTTTCTTCCCTGTACCATGCTACAGTCCAGAAAGATTTCTTAGGTGCATTGCTTATTAATTACTTCTTTTCTGTTAGGAATTCTAAGAAAGTACATTTCTTTAGTATTCATAGAAAAGACCAAAGAAATCTCATGCCAAAGTCACCCCTTCTCATGCTTTGCGAGGATCAAGGGTAAGACGTAATGCTTTTGAGTCAGCTTTGAGCACCTAAAGCATCCTTTCAAAGTTTTGAAGTGGTGGGAACAGGAAGGGTGTTTTGCATCTGGATGTGAAAATCCATGTGCATTCTAAGGGAAATGGAATCCATGCATTTCTGATTAATTTACACTTAAATCAATGAAGTGTTTTGCAAAAGATATTTGATGTTCAAGAAGCCTTTTTAAAGGGGCCTAATGGGACTTTTAAAGCGATTTTGCCTTAAGAAGAGGAACTTGTTCCCTCTCCTCCCCCAAGATCTGACACTCCAATCATGGGATTGCAGTGTCTTCTCTCTGAGCGGAATCTTATTGCTCAGAAAGCTGTTGCACTTAACCCAGCCTGGAGGTAGTTCACCTATGTTTTATTTCATTTTTTTATTCATTTTATTATTCTTGTCATTTATTTATGCATTGTGGTGTGTGTGTGGGTGTGTGTGTGTGTCTTGCAACTGGTGGTCTCATTAATACAAGCAGATTTGTAGATTTTTGTCAAAATATTAAGTACAGTGTCTTCAGAACAGGAGTCTTCTAGTGTCTTAGAAGGAAGGAGGGTGATTTAAAGAATGAAATTAAGTAAGTTATCAAAGTAAAGGAAGGAGACTTCAAAGACGAGGATAGAAGTCTAGAATGGATGGAACCTTCATGTGTGTATAATAGAAAGAAAGTACAAAGTGCATTTATGATAACTTTATTTGTTGTCGTTGAGCCAACTACAAGCAATCTTGTGATCAGCGGATGTGAGCTTTACCCTATCATGTGCCTTCCTCATTGTCTCTATTAAGCTGAAGCCTATTGTTACAGTCTGCGTGCCAATCCCTCTTCTTTGGCATTTTCCTCTCTTTCTCTGACCCTCCAGCTTAAGGACTGGCCTCTTCTGACAACATGGCCAAAGCATAGGAGACAAAATTTCACCATCCTTGCCTCTTTGAAGCACCCTGGCTGCCCTTCCTTCAAGAGAGACTTCTTCATTCTTTTAACAGTCCATAGAATATTCAGTACTTGCCTCTAAAACTAAAATTCACAGGCATCAATTTGTCTTTTGTCATCCTTATTCGTTGCCCAACAGATGCATAAGAAGCAAATGAAAGGACCTTAGCTTGAAATCAGGCACACCTTAGTCTTAAGCTGACATCATTGCTCTTTAGCACTTTAGAAAGGTCCTTGATCGCAGATTTTTCCAATACAACACATCTTTTGCTTTGTTAACTGCTATTAACATAGGTGTTGATTGTGGATCCCTGTAATATGAAATCATTGACATCTTCAATTTTTGTGTGTGTTGCTGTGGTGCCAGAAGCTATGCCACCGATATTTCAAATACCAACAGGTTCATCCACAGTGGATAGGCTTCAAAGGAACTTCCAGGTAAGACAGACTAAGAAGCAGGACAGACCATCTACTTCTGAAATAAGAGGCCAACTGTAATTGAGTAATCAAAATTTACTTGTGTTGTTGTTGTTATTTTTTAATGGAATGCTATTCTGTTTAATTGTAACAACAGTTTACAGGTGTAATTCCATTTTTAAGAATGTGATACACAGAAAATAATATTGTTGTTGCTGTTGTACCATAGAATCGGAACCAGCCTATAGCAAACCCTCTAGCAGTTTTTCAGAAGCTGTTAATTGCACTTGGAAGACATTGGCCATCCTTCTCCCACAGAGCATCTGGTAGCCTTGAACTGCATGTCTTTGGAATTGCTTGCAGCTTCTTGCCACTAGGCCACCAAAGCTCCCTGAAAATGATATTAACTTCCTTAAATACCACAGCTGTTAAGTGGCAAGGGATATGCTTGGCGCCGATGACCATCCAGTCCAAACTTGTTCAGGCTACTTCATTCGTCAAGCAGCAGGTAGTGCTTGCCCCAGTGGTGACTTCTGACTTGTCACAAATGCAAAAAGAAACTCCATTGAATCCCATGCTGTGAAAGTTACTTACTTTGTAATGTTCGTTCAACACAGTGATACGCCAAGGGGAAGCCTTTCAGTTCCCTGCCCGTGCTGCTATCTCTACCAAGGAGAAGCTGGCCTCCAGCTCAGAGCCTTAAGCAGATTCTTAAGTGTCTGGATAGAAGGTGAGAACACTGTTTTGCATCCTCTCCACTTATTTTATAGCTAACCTTATATTTATAGCAAGAATTATGCGTTGTTTGGAATAATTTTTTTGGAAGAAGAGTGCCCCATCTATCTTCCTAGAAACCGACTTTTTGATAGCAATGCATCATGTAACTATTTGTGGGACTCAGGAGCTCCTTTATTTGTATAACATTAAATGATTTTTCTACTTTCGAGTGTGTTGTTGCTATATGCCATTGACTCACCTGGGACTCACAGTGATCAGAAGAGTGGGTACAGCAGCTCTGAACCCCATCCTGTCCTGAGCTAATCTCACTGTTCCTGATACACCTGCCCCCATTCCCCAGTCACTGTGTCAATCTTTCTCATCCTTGGTCTTCCTCTCCTGTATTGTCCCTCCACCCTTCCAAGCATGATGTCCTTCTCCAAGGACTGGTGGACACTCAATTCTGTTTCAAAACAAAAATGTGCTTCTGTTCTGTTTTTTAAAAAGTCAGTTGATTCAAGAGTTATGTCATGTAAATGGTATGGTGTACAGACATAAAAGAATTAAAAGGCTACATAAAAGATTGCTGATTTGTGAAACTATATTAAATCAACATCTTCTCAAAGTACTGCTACAAATAAATTTAGAAGTACATATATTTAAAATGCTATTCCTGGAATTAAAATTTTTATTCAATAGCAAATTTTCCAGATTACTAGATTTCCTATAAAGTGAACCCTTAAACATATAAATCCCAGTTCTGGAAGTTATAGAGAATTGGAACAGTATAACCTATTTAATGGACATTCAGCAATACTTTTATTCTTCAAGTACACATTCTTGTACTATTCCATATCACTCTCGCTTCTGCCTCCAGACTTAAAAATAATGATCATCTACTTCAATTAATATCCTCAACTCAGGCTGGTAAAATTCCAGTTGTAGCTGGGCTTTGTTTGTTTGTTTTTGTTTTTTTTAGTAAGACTGAAAGAAGTGAATCAAATCAATCTTCCTATATTTGGAGGAGAATTTGCACAAACTGAGGCTTGCCTCTATTTGGGTACCTATCTTCTTTGGTTTATCATATGGTTCTCCTCAATGAAAATTTTGTTCTGTGTGTGTGTGTGTGTGTGTGTGTTCCTTGCTGTTAGTAAAGGAAGTCAACATATTGCTCATAAAGTGTTAAAGCCTTTATGAACTGCTGATAGATACCAAGGAAATGCTCTGAGGATTAAGAGGTGATATTGTGGCAAAATATCCACTTCCTCTAAATATTACCTTCAGTAGCTTTATAGCAAATATTGCTGAAGAAAGAGAATATAAATCACTTAAGTCCCCCAGGGCTTTATACTGAAGTACCATTTATGTTTTCCTTTTGTTTGAATTACTAACACTCCACTGTAAGGAAAGAGGAAAAATCACTTTACAAGGAGAGTCACAAGGAAAAAAATAAAAAGGAGTGGAGGAAAACAAGCACTAAGTATCCACTCCAGTTCCCTTTTGATTCTTTGACTGGACTTGTGTGTCCAGAGCCTTGGAGTTTTGGACACTCCTAGGTCCTTGTTTAAAGCAAAGAAGGTGAAATGTCTTCTCAGTTACTTAGGAAATATTGTCAAGAGGCATGAGTCTTTGGAGAAAGACATCATTCTTGGAAAAGCAGAGGTTCAGTGAAGGAGGAAGTCTCCCAACGAGTTGACACAGTGACTTCCACAGTGGGCTTGAGCGTGGTGGAGATTGTGACGATGACTCAGCATAGGGGCAGGTGGTTCATAAGGTTGTCACGACAGCAACCAACAACAACAACGACGTGGAAGATTTCCAGGAGCCCTCATGGCACAAGTGATAGAGCGCTTGGCTGCCAACAGAAGACCCAGTGGGTGGTTCAAACCTCCTGGCCGCTCCCCAGGCAAAAGATGTGGCAATCGACTTCCATAAAAAAAAA
>NW_006399751.1:11128172-11151494 GCF_000299155.1 Elephantulus edwardii | reverse complement strand
AGAGTGGATTATATTTGGGGTGAGGGGAGGGGTGGGGGGTGTGCGGGGGGGATTGTGTACCAATGAAGGAGTTTTTCTTTTGCTTTTCAAGAAGAGGAGAGCAAACGGGGTTGGGGGTGGAGGTGGTGTGGGCGGGGAGAAAAGTGCAACAATGAATGAATGGAATTCCAAAATCTCTGTAGATGTTCATTGAAATGAAAAATAAATAAATTTAAAAAAAAAAAAGACAACCTTGGAAACGCTGTATTGTAGTTCTCCTCTGTCTACCGTCATAATACTGGGTCTCTTTGGTCCAAACTCAACTCAACTGCAGTGATTTTGATGTGTTTTTTGGATCTGAGGTTTCCACAACTGTACATACACACCTATCTAGTCAAAGCCTCGCGTGAACTGCACCGTTCTGAGAGTACTTTGAGTTTATAGTGAAAATCTGGGACAGATTTTATGCCCTTCCGTTTACCAGCTACAGAACCTTGAAAAAGTACATTAGCAAAGGTTCTTTGTTGCTTTGATTTGTTTGCCTTTTAAAGATGAGCTGGTGTTATCTGTTACTTGATAGAGTGGAACAGGCTTCTCTCTATTCAGTTTTCTACCTGCCCTGTGAATTTCCTCCGGCCACCAGAATCAGTCAGTCAAGATGGGAATACTCACTCAGTCAGTGCAGCAATCTTTTGTCAATGCTACTTTGATATCATACAGAGTTTTCACTGTCACTATTTCCCCAACCTTCTTGTAAAAGGCAGTGTTAAAACTCCCTGAGGAGTTCCTGGCTGGAATAGTTAATAAACAGAACTAATAAACAGAACTCCGTTCTTTTTCTCCTTTTGCCTTGTCATTGGCTTGCATGCGATCATTCATCTACATTGTGCTTCATGCATTTACAGTGTATTTTATACAATTATTCATATACACTTTTGTTTTTAATCTCTGGTGGCCTAGTCGCAAGAAGCTACCCTGCAATACCAGAGGCACAGTATTTGAATCCATCAGCTGCTCTGCATGAGAATGAAGGGCAATCTGCTTCCACATGATTAACTGCCTCTGAATACCTATACCTCTTCTTTTGTGTGTGTGTGTACCATCAAATCAGATCTGACTGGTACAGGAGGAGATTGTCCCTCCTTTTCCAGCAGAGCATCTGGTGGATTTGAACCACTCACCTCCGATATTGCGATGCAACTTCTTGCCATTGGCCACCAGAGCTCACGTTGGTCTATGCCTACTATGACCTTATCTGTTGAAGTTCCCACCGAATCTGTCCTCTTTCTTTACCTCCCCAATCACCCACTAACCTCTGCCACAACCATCATACTAATGATGTTCCTCCTCCTTTTTCTACCTCCTTCTCCATTTCCCTTTTCCCCTTCGAACATTTAGACATGTTGTGCTCAATTATCTTTCTATTTTTACAATAATGCTCTTTCTTGTGCAGTATTTGTCCGTATAAGGCTGAGTTAGTTCACCCAACATAATGCTCTCTAGATTCTTCAATGTTGTTTAGTATTTTATGAAATCGTTGCTCCTAAAAGCTAGATAGTATTCTATTGTATGAATGTGCCACAATTTCTCAATCCATTTTTTGTTGATGGGCAATTGGGCTCTTTCCGTGTTCTTACTATTGTGAACAACATTGCTGTGAACATAGGTGTGTAAACATCTATTTGGGTTTCAGTTGTTTCCTTGGGGCACATTCCCAGACATACACAAAAACAGAAGAGGATGAAACTGACAGATGAAACCTTCTAAAAATCAAGTTCCTGTCTGTATCAAAACCTTTTGCCAATACAATAAAACCCCTCAAATCTATAGAATGAGGGGAAAACATTTGTCAATGACATTTCAGACAAGGGCCTCATAACTAAAATTTACAGAATACTACACAAGAAAAAGACTGATAACTCAATTACAAAATGGGCAAAAGTCATGAAAAGACTCTTTACAAAGGAAGACTATTGGATGGCAAATAGATACATGAAAAAAAAATGTTCAAAATCACCAGCCATCAGGCAAATCAAAACAACAATAAGATATTGTCTCACCCCGGAAACAGTCCCAAAGGTTAACAGGAAAACAAGCAGTACATGTTGGAGAAGATATGGAGAGACAGAAACTCTGCTGCACTGCTGGTGGGATTGTAAAATGGAACAACAACTCTGGCAGGCAGTTTGGTGTTTCCTCAAAAAACTGAACATAGAAACTCCGTTGTTGTTGTGTACTGTTAAATCAGAACTGATCCACAGCTTATCCTCCAGTGGATTTTCAGAGGTGGTTCATGGCACACGAGGAGATTGCCCATCCTTCAACCCAGCTATTCCACTGCTAGGAATAAACCTTCAGGAAATCAGAATCAAGATCAGCTTCTAACCAAAAATGTGAAGGCTCACTTCTTGATAGAAGCTTTTGAAGAAAGTGCTGGTGATCAATTTCCCAAAAGGCGGCCACTGAGACCCCAGTGGAGCGTAGTTCTACTTCGCTACTCGTGGAGCTGCCAGGAGTCAGAGTATACGGGAACGATTTTGTATTAGATATCCAGAAATTCAGGTCCTTTATCACTTAGTTGAGTAACCTAACCTTTGTCTTAACTTTCTCACTGGGATGCAATAAAATCCAAAAAAAAAAAAAAGGAAGGAAAAAAAGAAACTCATGTGATAAAATGTTCACACCCACAGCCTTGTGGTACAATATTATGTGAGAACAAAAAGAAGACACAAAATGACAAAACCCTTTCTTTCTCTGTAATGACTGGGAGCTCTGATGTCATAGCCCGTAGACAACAGTACTGCTAACACAAAAGCCATGTGTCTCTGGCAGTTAGAATCCACCAATGACTTCATGAGAAGGACAATCTCCTCCACTGCAATTGACATCCTCAGAAATCAAAGAAGTGTTGGCTTCAAGTTGATTGATGTGGATTATATGGGTGAGGGGGAGTAAGGAGAAAGAGACTACATACACACACACAGAGAAATGTTAATAACTTGCCATATTCTGTAAGGATATTACTGATAAGCAAACAGGGTAGGAACCACTCTTTGTGTATGGGAACCACAATCTTCTGAGCGGCAGGCATCCCAATCTGCCTGACATTACGTCTGGAAGTTTCTTATTGTTCCTCCTGCTTAAAAGCTAAGACATTTTGTGTGTGCTTATCAGGAATAATATTTTATTTATTTGATTAGCCCACTAGCAGTCAGTGTCTTCTTAATGTTTAAATAAGTGCATGTGTGAATATATTGACATGACTGCCTACTTTGCTCAAGCATACATTACGTTTCATGTGATTACTCCACTTAGTAACAGGTGCAGAGGATCCAGAGATGAAGGAGACTAGATGCTCTCAAAAGTTCAGTAGAGTAGCAGAGACCATGTGAAGCCTAATCTTGGTACATCAACAACTCTCCTGTGCTGTGGTAGAACGGATTTACAGAAAGGTTGAAGCTTTCTGAATAACTAAATATTAATCTATCTGAATATGGTATCTCTCCGGAGACTAAGGTACGTCTGATACGTGCCATAGTCTTTGCAATCACTTATTATGCATCAGAGAGTTGGACAATGACTAGGGAGGATAGAAGGAGAATTGATGCCTCTGAGCTGTGCTGCTGGAGTAGAGTATTGAGGGTACCATGGACTGCTAGGAGAACAAACAGTTTCATCCTGGAGAGGGTTAAACAGGGCTGCTCCTTGGAGGCAAGGATTCTAACCTACCTTGGACATCTTGTAAGGAGTGACAGGTCCTTGGAGAGGAGGGTGGAGGGACAGCACAGGAGGGGAAGGCCCTCTATGAGGTGGATTGATTCAGTGACTGGGGTAATCAGGATGGGTGTATCGGTGACAGTGCCATTGGCACAGGACAGAACAGAGTTTAGGGCTGTTGTACATAGGGCAAGTGACTCGAAGGCACACAACAACAACAACAACAACAACAACAAATCTGAACATACTTAACCTTCTAAGTTTGAGAAAGTCATTTATCTTCACTGAAAAGTGCTGAGGTGTGTCTAGAGGATAAAATGGATGAGAGACATAGAAGGTCAGGATGGTGAATCAAATGCCAAGAAACTTCAAATGAACAAGATCGTAAGGGACCTTACCTTCCAGGCAAAGGAACTTGAACATGAGTCTCTCTTATGTTGACAAACATCCAGTGGGTGCATATGTATTACCTATATGACACCCGTTGCTACGGAATGGATTTTCACTCTTCTTGTTGTTAGGTACTATCAAATCAACCATAATTCATAGCGACCTTATGAACAGCAAAGCTGAAGCTGACACTGTCCTGTGTCACTGTCTGATTTGCTCCAGTCACAGTGTCAGTTCATCTTGTAGAGAATCTTCCTCTCGTTCTCTGACTCACCACCTTTCTCAGCATGGTGGTTTTTTTCCAAGAATTCGCCCCTTTCTGACAACCTGCCCAAAGTTGCCCTTTGTCTCTAAGGAGTATTGTGCTTCCTCCAACACAGGCCTGTGTGTTCTTTTCACTCTGCTTGTTCACGGGATATTCAGTATCCTTCTCCAACATCATGACATCTCCAGCCTCAGTTCTTCATCTACTATCCATATGCATTGTCCAACTTTCAGATGTCTAGGAAGCAAACGGAAACACCGTGACGTGGAGAAGGCTCTCTGTAGTCTTTAAACTGATAGCATTGGTCTCCAGCATGTTGGAGTCTTTTTTCGGCAGATTATCCAGTCTTTTGATTTCCTGACTGCTTTTAAAATAGGTGTTGACTGAATATCCGAGTAAAATGAAGCTGTTGTTATAATCAATCATTCCTCTTTCCGTATATCATGATGCTGCCTGTTGGTCCAATGGTAAGAATTTTGTTTTCTTGATGTTGAGATGTAACCCTAAATGGTGGGTTACAGCTGTCCCATCAAGTTTCCAAGACTGTAAACATTATACAAGCAAACTGTCACATCTTTCTTCTATGGATGGTTGGTGGGTTTTGACCCCAGTTCTTCCAGTTAACAAGTAAATGCTTAAACACAGCACTATCAGGATTTATCTTACATAATAGTCTTTTAAAAATACAGCTGGTAAAAGGTAGTTAAAGGACAGTGTGAGGCAGGTAAGTCATTGCAATACAAAGAGCAATAACAGACATTTATATGTTGTTGTTGTTGTTGTTGTTGTTGTTAAGTGTCGTCTAGTCATAGGTGACTCATAGCGACCCTATGAACAAAAGACCTGGACACGTGTATAAATTTTATCCTTTTTTCAGGTTCATAAGGTTTCTGGCAGCAAGCTGTTTTGGAAGTGGCTGCCACTCTTGCTTCCAAGCTTGTTTTAATCAGGGAGCGTCACCAAACACTGTCCACCACGGGTAACCATTATCGCATCTGACACATCAGTGTCATAGTGTTCAGCATCACAGCCACCACGAGTTACCTCTGTACAACAAACGTTTACATAGTAATGTTTTAAGGATTTAACTCATTAAATGCCAATTACATTCCTATGAGGTAGGTATTTGAATATAATCATTGATGCAGGTATTGCCTTATACTGAAGCCACAGAAGACAGATCTAAGTACTCATGATGGGGCATAGACTCAATTTTAGGATTTATCTCAGAGTAGCACCCAAGACTAGGGCCCTGATGATACAGGGGTACCCACTCGACTCTTAACTGAGAGGGTAAGATTCAATCACACTGACTCCCCAGAAGTAAAACCTAGCAGTCTGCTCACTTAAAGACTGCAGTCAATAAAACCCTATTCAGTCACCTGTGAGTTGGAAATAATCTGGATGATATCTGACAGCATCAACACTCCAAGTGTTGCTAACAATCATTCAGAATGGAACAATTCCATTATAATCCATGGACAACAGCACTGCAAACCCAAAGGCAGAGCCTCTTTCCGGGTTTTGATTCACCAGGGACATCAAGAAAGAAAGGCGATCACCTCCAGTGTGATTTCTGCCCTCAGAAAAGCTGCAGGAAAGTTAGCTATGAGTCGATTGTAACTTGAGAGCAATATGTGTGTATGAGAGAGAGGAAAGAAGGGGAGGGAGGGGGGAATGGAGGGAAGTGGAGCGAGTAGAAGAGAGGGATGGGAAGGGAGAGGTAGGAGGTAGGGAGGAGCTTACCTGATTGCTTAATTCCTTGGCGTGAAATCACCCTCTTCCTCAGGCCTACCTTTAGGAATCCCATCAGTCCACGCCTTCCATTGATTAATTCCAAGAGATGTCTGCATTTTCTATGTGTGGTAGAAGCGCTCCTGACTTAATTTATGGCAACCATGTATGCCTAGCACTTAGTAGGAATTTAGGGATTCTGGACTATATGATTGGTGGATGGAGAAGAGAGATGGTTGTAAATTAATTCAAAGGGATCTGAGGGGTGGATGGATTGACAGTGCCATGATGGACGTTGATTTGTTCCAAGATGACGGGCATGTTCTCGGTTTTCTCAGGCCTTCGAGTCTGTATATAACACCACCTTGCGCTGTGGACAGACAGACATTTTCAGGGTTGATTTAAAAAAAAAAAAAGCAATTAAGTGAGAAGAGCTGCTCCCAGTATGTCTGGAAAAGAACACTTCTATTTCAAGAATGATGATTAAAAGCCACAAGGAAGGCAGTGATAACACAGCTGAAACATTGACTTACTGATCAAAAGAGACACTAATGTGCCCTCCTTCGGGGAAACAGTTAGATTTTAACATGCGTACAAGCAAATCCCCTGCTTCTCTCCCTTCGGCTTCCTCTTCAAGGTTCCTAGCACGGGCGCTTTCTCCTTGGCTCACGTCCCTCGTGCCCTATCTGTTTTCATTATCTCATATTATTTTTCTGTCTTTTCTTTTTTCCTTCTTTCCCTCCTTTTCTCTTTGCATTCTTTCTCCTCTATCTCTATCACTTTTTTCTTGCGTTTAATAGAGATAATGTTCCTTTTTAAATTCTGCAGCTTTTTGAATCACTCTTTTGTTTTCGCTTTCTCCCTTCATTTACTTTTTTTCTTTTTTCATTTGTTCAGAAGAGCTAGCACTGCACAATCTGTTGAAAGGTTTTCAAGCAAAGTGCCAGAAGGATCCAAGTTTTGATATTTTTCTCCTCGGATTGGGAGAAAGTGACTACCCTCCCTCATTCTGAATGTCTACCTGTCTAAAGTACTGTGTGTCCAGTATAATTGGCATGTGAGAAGTCTCAAAAATGGTAACCACAATCAGTTTTATCAATCGTGTATAAGGAAATTGGACCACTGATTGCAATGTCTCTATTCACCTGTTAGAAATTGACTCCATCAGACCAGCCCCTTGCTTTCAGACCAGCCCCTTGCTTTCAGAGACAGTTTGCAAATGCGTTTCTGTGCATTTATCTGAGATCTATTTGGCTGGTTTTACCTAAGACAACTGTCATCCACGCCTAGTCACACTCATTTTCTATTGGGTAGGCAGAGGTCACAAGGGTTGTAAACCTTCCTAATTAAAATGCATGAAGCTGCAAATGTAAAAGGGGACAGTAAGCCATAAACAATATCACCTGACAGTAGCTGATAGCCTTCCACTTGACATTCATTCCCCTGCACTGAAGACAGCAACAGATCTGTTTCTGAAAGATGCACACATACAAGAAACCCCTCTGACAGAAAATGAATATGGAAATCTTCCGATTAGGGATTTAAATGCCAGTTGAATGAATGGAGGAGATAAGTCGGTCTTTCACGGGATTTCTGGTGGTCCAGTGTGCGGGAGGTTGTATAGGATCCAGTATGTAGGGGATTGTTCTGCTCACCCAAAGCGCACACCTTCTCTGACAGTTTGAATCCCCAGCGGCTCTGAGGGAGAAAGACGGACAATCTCCTCCTGTGGAGTTTACAGCCCTGGGACTTCTCTGGAAGGTCATCAATGCCATTGTTTCCGACTGAACATCAGAGAGGTTTCTGAGTTTGAAATCTTCCCTCCCTCCAGCAGCCCTCTGAACACAATGACCCACAGTACATTTCTCGTATCTTTTAACCCTATTAATGAATATTTCTTGTACATTTTCCATTTTAACTTTCTTTTTCTGCTGGCGGAGTTTTCTATGACATCTCTCAATTATATTTTCAAATTCCATCTTGAGTATGTTGTCCCTCCATTGGTTGCATGATTTCTGCTAGCTTATTTTCCTTCTTCTCTACTTGTGTTCTTTTTTGCTTTCTTTAAAAATGTTTAATATTGTAGTGTGAATATTATCAATGATTGACATTAGTCTGGCCCTCAAAGGAAAACATTTCCTCTTTATGTTTTTCTTTTGATGAAATCTCCTCTTGTTTTTTGTGCTTTAAAACTTTTGTTCTTTAACTTGAGTCATTTTTCAGCCTCATAAATTTTTTTCTTCTAGTTTTGGTGTTTTTTTTTTTAAATTTTTAATTTTTTTTTTTTTTGTTTTCTGACTTTAAATCCTGGTGGCATAGTGGCCAAACATCTAACTGCCAAATAAAACACTGCCAAATATAAACACATCATGCTATCCTGTGCAGGCTTTCTCATCAGACTATAATATGCAGATCCCTCTGCTTTGCCCATGAGTCCCAAGCATTCCTCTTGCCTGCTCCTTTTCTCCCATTCTGAGTGACCATCTGTCTCAGGTCTCAATGAGATTCAACAGGGTTTTCATTGAAGTTTTCTTTCACTCACTTTTACTGCAGTGTCTTTCACTCACTTTCATTCATTCATAGCCCACAAAGTCCCATGGCCAATATGTACTACCTTAAAAAAAAATGAGAGTACAGCATCCCAGATTAGCTTCTCTTCTGTGTTTCCTGTCTCAAAATTACTGTAAGCTCTTCTAATGTTAGCAGGTAGTTTTTCGCAGATTCTCTCAGCTTCTGTGCCATGCCGGTTCCTTCTGTTTCCTGCTTTTGGACAAAATGCAACTGTTCATCACCTAAGCGGCCCATTCAGGGGTTTGAGATCTCATTCTAGCCTTGTTTTTAATCCACGTTCAGTGAGTTAGTTGCTGAGGGAATAAATGAGTATGCCATACTATACCATCTTTCTCTGTCGTCACTCACAAGTTCTCACTCTCTGCCAAACTTCTTGAATGGAAAAGCTATCAATAACTCTTCATTGAATAAATGTGAACCTAGGTTGTATATAAACCTGAGTTTTTTGTCTTATTCCAACATTGTAGTGTTGTAAAAATGAAAAAGAAAATAATGATTAAGATTTTTTTTTTACATTGAGTGAATTGAATAAGCAAAGACCTGTAGTAAAATACAGTCTCATGATTAGAGGCTTCTGAGGGAGAGTAAATGTAAAGAAATCAACAAGCTATGTTATTGTGAAGGGATTCAAAAGAAAGACTTTTCCAAGTGCCTAGTTTCCTAGGTCCCAAAGTTCTCTACCAGTTCCAGATGCTCTGTGTATTCAGAAGCAGGGGAGTTGTTAAATGGGAAACGGCAAGCCAGTAACTACAACGTTGCTAACACTAACCTCAGCACAGCAGAGCCAAATGGTTTGGTACAAATATGTGCATCTGTTTTCCCTCTTGTAATTGAAACTTTCTTCTGGCTCCTTTTAGACAGTATTCTTTATTTTTACAACTAGATATGCAGAAATATGCTTCATCGTGTGTTTTTGTGTTTAAGCTTACAAATATTATTTGCATTTTTGTTCCATTTGGCAGAAGCGTTCTTTATTAGGACTTCCCAAACACTCAGATTTTTTGCTTTGCTTTGTGTCTGTCAACTGTATCTAAGCCAGAGATTCATGGAAAATACATGAATCCACTTAAGGTTTTAAGTTCCCTGTGACCATTTAGGGAAAAGTATGTCAGTTTATTTGTCTACACTTACTTAAGGGGGCTTTCATCAGATTTTCAGTAATCCTACAAGCAGTATATTGTAAAAGCACAATAAGTTTTATTGGTCAAAGGGACATAATAATGTTTATGGCCAACCTACTGTGTGTGCTAAATCATTTTTTTTAAATTTTATAATCTTAATTCAATATAATGAGTAAATGGAAATTACTTCGATTTTACAATTAAGAATTTTAGACTTAGAATTTAAGGGATTTAAATCAAGGGTACAAATAGCAAGTGACAGATTGTGCATTTAAACTCAAATTCATCTTTCTCCGGAATGAGTTCATTTTCTGCTAAAATCCACTGCCATCCATAATAGGCAAAGCATTTATTTAAAACAGTTGCTTGTCTCATCGATTTTTATCATTATTCAATTTTTTACTGAAATGCATTCTACAAAGAGCATGGTGTATTTTTTTTGTACTTTAGGAGATGTGTGGTTATTTTATGAGCTTTTTATAAAGAAGCCTAGTGGCGTAATGGTCAGGTGCTTGCCTTCAAAACGAAAAGTTGGTGGATTGAGCCCATCCAGCAGCTCTGAGGATGAAAGGTCTAGTGATCTTCTTTCATGAGATTAAAGTCTAAAAACCCTATGAAGTTGTTCTGCTTTGTCACATGGAGATACAGTGGGGAGGGAAGTGACTCAATGGCACCCAACAACAATATATTTGTATTGTTATTTTTGTTGTGTGCTATCAAGGCAGAACCAGCCCATACATGTTCCTCCGGCAGGTTTTCAGATGCATTAAATTGCACTGGAGGAGATTCTCCCACTTTCTTCTGGGGAGCAGCTGGTGGAGTATTGATTATGAGACCAGTCACAGTCACAGTGCTTATTCTTCTGTGAATTATTCAACATAGGGTATGCGTACCCAGCTTACAGAATCATTTTTTCAGACTTTCCTTTTTTTTTTTTTTCTGAAGTGTTTTATCCAGACCGGTATTTGTTTAATGAAACTTTAAATTAATGTGCAGGGTATGAACCTGACTTCTCAGACTTGGCTTGAATGCAAGGACAAATATTATAGTAAGGAATTTTGACAGGGACCAAGCATAAGGGATGACTTAAGTCTAATTTATAATATGACCAGCATATGTATCTCTATATAAACCTCTCAAGACAGAGAGAGCTCCCACTATAACCTGTTTTTGAGACTCAAGAGATTTTGTGAAAATTCCCATCATCTCGTATTAGCAGGTCTTTAGGGATTTTCCATCTGCTCTGCTGGTAAAGTGAGAATATTTCTTTGCTTTGAGTAATGACAAAGCATGTCATAAGTTACACAGCATTTCAAAAGTGGCTCTCACCTTCATTTGTGCTTTTCATTCTAGAATAGAGTAACTCATTTCCCCAGTTTATACTAATATCATTAAACACTGTAATTGCAAATCAAGTGACTTCTGGCAGTCACTAATTTCTTACATCAGTTACACATAAAGAGAACAGATGGAAACAGTTGCAACCCTCAGAGGCTCCAGTATTTTTCTCTGTTAGCAGACATAAGCACCCATGGAATTTATGATTCCTTATTTTACTACCTCCTGGATCTTCTTACAAAAAGACATATCTTTTTTGCTACACCAGGATCAGAGGTATCTTTCATTTTCACAGCAAACTTTCTTCAGGCGAAGTGGGGTCACAACCTTGGAAAAGGTTAGCACAGGAGGGTATGTTGATGGTCATGGAAGTGGTGATTACATTGCTTTTGCTGACCTTCTGTATTTCCTGCTGTCTCTTCCCATTCAGTCCCAGGCAGTCTATTCTGATGCCCTGCACTTTTACAGTACTTTTATAGAGAAGAAATAGAACAATTCTGCTGGCATTTTCATCTAAGAAACATTTAGGGCATAGCATGTTTTGAGAAGGTACTTTGACTTCTATTGTAAATGATTGACCAAAATCTGACCATGATTCTCCTTTGTTCCCAATTTGGAACAATGAGTGTCAGATAGTGGCTTATCAAGAATAAGATGTGCTATCAGATCCTGCCCACTCCAAATACACAGTGAAAATGAAAAAGTTCAACGGTGAGATCAATGAGATTTGCCTCTACATGTCTTAACCAAACAGCAAACCAAATAAGCAAAAACAACTACTGTCAAATCGATTACAATCCATAGTGACTTCCAAGACTGTAAAGAGTCATGGAAAAAGACAACTCATCTTTCTCCTGCTCACTGGCTGGTAGAGGGGAAGTGCCAGCCTATGGCTAGTGGAACAATACTTAATGTCCTGTGTCACCAGAGCTCCTTTTTCTACCACTTTTGTTGGGAGGAAAAGGTGTATCTTCACCATGAGGTCCACCGTGTGATGGGGACAAGATTTTTTCATCTGTATTTCATGCCTTTGAATTGGTCCTTCCACTGCCTTTCACTTTCTATGTGTATAAAATATGTATGTCTTTACTAGAACTGACGTGGACTTATAAATCTGCTAGACTTTTTGTCTGTTTTGTTTTCTAAGACCATGAAATGATGCTCTAAGGACATAGAGTGAACTTATAAGAGAGCTTGGACTCCTTCAAATAAATGTCCTAGCTCTCATCTTAAAATTTGTACCTTTCTCATATTTTACCTTTCTTGGGGAAAGTTTCCTTTCATATCCTTGGACTTGGATGAGTCTCACTTTCGCATGCTCTCACAAAAATGACATTCTTTTCTTCATTGCACTTTTATCAACTTAATTATTTATGTATCTTGGGTTTACTTGATCAATACCTACCTGTCTCTGTTACTTTAAAGATCAAGAAACCAGGAAACTTGTCTTCTGCTCACCTTTTCAGCAAATGCCTTTTATTTACAGAACAATATTTTTGTTAAAGTAATATGTGAGGGAACACTTCTTTCAAAATTTTTATCAGCCTTCCTTAATTTTCTTTTTGTAAAAGGGCTTTTTTTTTTTCTGGTAAGATTTGTATTTGCTTACTTTAGTTCATTTTATTTGTATGAAAGTTTACATATTTTATGTTGTATTTTCATTCAATCATCCATAGGCTTTGGTCTTATAACAATAATTACAATTGGTTAGTAATATTAATTCATTATTTTCATTCAGTCATTCATCGGCTTTGGTCTTATAACATTAATTACAATTGGCTAGTAATATTAATTAACTATAATACCTAATCAAACCCTTATTGTATATTGCCTTATTTCACCTAACGTATCTTTTTATTAATTTTTCCACTTTCCCTGTTTTATAATCCCTGTTAACCCTCTAAGAATGAATCTGTCTATGTACAAACCTTGCCTTAACTATTGATATTAGTGACCTTATACCAAATTGTCTTTCTGTACTCATTCATGTCACTCAACATAATTTGTTTTAGCTCAGTCTGTGTTGTGCAGTATTTCATGAATTCTTAATGAAGCAAATGAAACAAAATATTTCCAAGGAGAGAGCAGTTGCTCAGTAAATGCCCTGTATGATATCCATATGATAATTAGGATAATGGCTGTCATCTTTTTCAGAATTATTGTGCCGGGAGTGCAGAACCAAGCAACAGTGTTGAACACTGAAAAGAACATCAGGAGCAAAATAAATGCTCAATAAATGTTAGACTGCTACAGTTGTTTTTAACTACTTTGACTTTTTTTTCTTAGTAGGGGATGAAGTTAGTGAGAAACAAAATTGTTTATTCACTATTTTTTTAATACCATTGCATCAACTACAGCTCATAGTGACCCTTTACACAATGGATCTGAACCTTGCCTTGTCCTGTGCTATTTCCTCTTCTCTGATGTACTTGAGCGCATTGTTCTAATCACTGTGCCAATCCCTTCTGTTGGGTGTCTTCCTCTCTTTCACCGACCCTCTACCTTTCCAAGCGTGGTGCTATTTTTTCCAAGGACTGGCTCCTTCTTACAACATGCCCAAAGAATGCGAGATGAAGTTTTACCATATAAAGAGCACGCTGGATGCGCTTTCTTTAGCACGTTGCCGCACACTTTTTACATTGACGACCGTGCTTAGAAACACATTTGCAGTCATTCGTGGCAACGTGTTAAGGAGTGTTCTGGTTGCACTTTCTCCAACACACAGGTGTTTTTTGTTTGCTATTTATTTTTTTTACATTAATTTTTTAGAAAGTGAGAAAAGTGAATGAATTGAGATGTTCCTTTTCCTGACATGGAGTTGCTAACTGGAAAAATGCCTCACTCGCTTGTCCCTGGTGTTAGTGTGTTTTTAAAAAGAGTTATATGCTTGGCAGTTCCTGCATCTATATATTATCACCAGCTGGACAGAAAGTTCTTTATTATCAACTTCAATTCGCCTGTACCGGATGCGGCTTTTCAACTTCAATTCGCCTGTACCGGATGCGTCTTTTCAGTATATATATATATATATATATATATACTCTATGGACTCCGTGTTACTGTTATTTCATTCATGCAAATATGAGTTTAAATTTTTAATAAAACCTAGTCTGAATCTTAATATGTTTTGGCTTTGAGAATTTGTCTCTTTGGTTGGATTCAGCTCTAGTTGAGTTTATTTTATATTTTTGTTGTTGTTGCTTTCTTAGATTCAAATGGTTATAGAAATAACCAAATGATATCTAATTATTTTCCCCCAATCATAAAACTAAAACAAGAAGAAGCACAGTCACTAAATTGGTTCTGACTCAGCTATTATGAAGGAAAGAGCAGAATTGCCCCACCCGGTTTCCCAGGATATAAATCTTTATGGAAACAGACTACGATATCCTCCTCCCATGGAGAAGCTGATGGATTTCAACTTCTGACCTTATGGTTCCCAGCCAGCCGCTCTAACCACAGTGTTGAGAGAAGTCCTCGTAATATTCAAAATGCACGAACATAATTTTTAAAAAAGCGTATACAGATGGTTTCTATTTAATGGCCTTCTGAGGAACTCAAACATCTTTTATTTCCGTCTGTCAAGTCTCAGCGAATATTTTAATACCTATGAAAGCTATCAAGTTGGTGAAAACAGAGAGTGAATACGTGAACATGCGTAATAGAATTGAAACCTTAGAAGTAATGAAGTATCCAATGTTATGTAGTTGTTGTGTACCATCGAGTCAGAACTTTAATCATTTCTCCAAGTTTCTGGAGGCAAGCTATTTCAGAATAGTGGCTGCCACTCCTGCTTCTAAGCTTGTTTTAATCGGGGAGCTCCAGCAAACACTGTCCACCATGGGTAACCATTATCACGTTTGACCCATTAGTGTCACAGTGTTTAGCATCACAGCAACCACAAGGTACTTCTGTACAGCAAATGCACAGACCAGTGCTATACCACTTAAAAGAGTGTTTGACCAAAACCAATTAAAACCAGGCCTAAGGGCCGCAGATTAAAATCGCCCACATTTGACTTAATAGCATAATTTTCTCTCCACTAGGCCGACTGAGCTCTATGTTGTTGTTGTTAACTGCTGTCGAGTCATAGACAACTCATAGCAACCTATTTGTAGGTAGGTAATTAGTACTACCTACTCAATCCTTATAATGCAATATAATTATTACCTAAAGGAAATTTGTTTTTAATCTCATGATATCTATCAGCAAGGGTAAGGAAATTGACTAATTCAAAGTACATTTTTTCAATAAAATAGAGTCAGCAACTAGATCTCAGATACTGTTTTGTTCTTAAATTACTAGATTATATCTGTTACCACATGAAGTCCATTTTCTAGATCTTTGTAGTAAGGATACAAAGGAACCACTAGTTTGGTTAGTGTAAGTGCTGTGCATATAACAAGAGACTGATTCATTTTAACCCACAGAGGCAATATGATATTACATTATCTATTCAACAATGACTTTCCTTTAATCCTGAAGATTGGCTTAAATTGGAACAAGAAAGAAAAAAAAGATTAAAGATGTGTAAAAGAATGGAGAACATCAAGAAGATGACTTTATTTTAGAAACTACATTTCTGTCGAGATAATTTCTCCGTAATATTCATGTGAAAAAGGAAACTCTATCACCTTTTACAACTTTAAATTTCCGTTAAAAATGAAGTCAGACGAAAGTAGAATTTCTCTTGATACAGCCCACCTCCACGCAGTTAGTTGCTGACTCAAGCACCAGAAGAAGAATTTCAAGACCGCCTGAGGCTCCTAGGAAAACGTGTGGGGAAGAAAAGAAATATAAAATGGGTGGCAATGAGAGAGAACAGCACTTGTCCTTGAGTTTGTCATACTGTGGTGACTTTAGGGTTGTTGTAATTTTGGAAAGTATACCATTGGTAATTCAATTACCAGAGGCATAGCACTTGGTGACCAGAATTCAATAGAGCTACCAAATGAATACAAAATTCTTTTCTTATCTATCTCATGTGGTGAAGGGGTTTATTTTCTTGATGTTGAGATGCAATCCATATTGAAGGCTGCAGTTCTTGACTTTCTGCAACAAGTATTTCAAGTCTTCCTCACCTTAGCAAGCAAGGTTTTGCTGTGTGCATAAAGTAGGTTGTTAAACCTTCCTCCAACCCTGATGCCATATTCATCTTCATAAAGTCCAGTTCTCAAATAGTGCAAAAATCTCATTTTGAGTCAATCCACAATCAACATCCACGGTGCCAGCAGTCAGGAGATCAGAAGACGTGTTGCACTGGGAAAATCTGCTGTCAAGGATCTCTCCAAAGTCTGAAAGAGCAATGATGTTACTTTAGAGACAAAAGTGCACCTGATTCAAGCCATAGTCTTATCAATTACTGTTATGTATCTGAAAGTTGAATCATAAATAAGGATGACAGAAAAAGAATCAATGCCTTTGAATGTTGGAGAAAAGTATTGAATATCCTATGGACTGTAAAGAAAACAAACAAGTACATTTTTGGAGAAAGTGTGATAGAATACTCCTTGCAGGCTAAAATGGTGAAGCTTCATCTCATATATTTTGGACATGTGGTATTTGGGCATCATGCTTGAAAGGGTGAAGGGTCAATGAAGATAACATCAATGAATAGGACCTTCTAAAGACTAAGTCTCTGCGTGCCTCAAACACTTTTTCTGATAGGATGAAATGAAAATGAGCTGACTGGGGAAAAAAACATTTGGCAATGACATCTCTGACAAGGGTCTCATAATGATAATTTACAGAATCCTACAGGGTCTCCACAAGAAAAACCTGATAACCCAATTACAAAATGGGCAAAAGAAATGGGAAGACCTTTCACAGAGGAACACATTTGCATGGCCAACCGAAACATGAAGAAATGCTCAAAATCATTAGCAATAAGAGAGATGCAAATAAAAACTACAATGAGATACCATCTCACCCCAGTTGTAGTGGCAAAATTTAACAAGACAGCAAACAGCAAATGTTGAAGAAGGTACATTTCACACATTGTTGGTTTGATTGCAAAATGGTACAACCATTCTGGAAGGTAGTTTGGTGTGTCCTCAAAAAAATGAACATAGAAAGTCCATATGATTCTGCTATACCACCGTTAGAAATGCACACCAAGGAAAACAGAACTGAGATACATACAGAAATTTGTACACTGATGTTCATAGCAGCATAATTAACAACAGCAATAACATGGAAAGAGTTGAAATGTCCATCATCAAACAACTGGATTGAGAAACTATAGTACATTCAAACAGTGGAACACTGTGCAACACTCAGAAGCAATAATTTAAAAAAAATACTATATAATAAGGGAAGGTCTAGAAAGCATTATACTGAATGAACCAACTCAGGTGCATAAGAACAAATAGTGCATAAGACCATTATTGTAAACACAGAAGGATAACCACCGAGATGTGCATGGATATAAAAAGAGGGATTGGGAAGGGGCTAGGGGGCTGAAAAGCACAGGGTCTAAAGATTTGGTGAGTGGAAATAAGGAGTGAGAAAATAAAACTACATATGAATGAAAAAAAATAATAACTTTAAAAGGATAACTATTGGCAGCATCATGATAGATGGTGAAGAGATTCAGATTGTTGACAGCTTCAGTTTGCTTGGCTCTATAATCAACACTCTTGGTACCAGCAGCCAGGAAATTAAAAGATGAATTGCATTGGGCAAGTCTCCTGTCAGAGACCTCTCCAAAGTACTGAAGAGTTATGTTGTCCATCTGGAGACTAAGGTGCACCTAATACAGGTCATGGACTTTGCAATTACTTGCTATGCATCAGAGAGCTGGCCATTGACTAGGGATGATAGAAGGAAAGTTGGTGCCTTTGAGCTGTGGTGCTGGAGAAGAGTGTTGAATATACCATGGACTGCTAAGAGAAAAAACAAGTTCATCCTGGAGAGAGTGAAGGCAGGCTGCTCCTTGGAGGCAAGGATTCTGCAGCTCCATATGACAAACTTTGGACGTGCTGCATGGTAGGATCAGTCCTTGGAGAAGAACACCACACATGGGAGGGTGGAGGGGCAGCGCAGGAGAGGAAGACCATTGATGAGATGGACTGATTCAGTGACTGGGATAATGGGTATTGAAGACGCAGTTAGTTTGGCAAGGGAGAGAGCCGGGTTTAGGGCTGTTGTACATAGGGTTGCTCTAAGTCGCAGGTGACTCGATGGTGCATCACAACAATAACAACAGCAACCAAACGGATGATCTTGCTCAGCATTTCTCAAGCTGAAGGAACTGAAGAAAATTCAAGCCTTCTATTGTTATACTTAACGATGCTATGGACAGAATATTGAATTATCTCGGAAGTATCAAAGAAGAAGGAAGGAATACAGAATCACAATACCAGAAAAAATATGCTAACACAAAAATATTTATGAAGTAGGACATGATCAGGAACCAATGGTAATAAAGGAAGAAGTTCAAGCCACTCTGAAGGATTTGGCAAAAAAAAAAAAAAAATAAGGCTCCATCAATTGGTGGAATATCAATTAACTTATTTCAACAAACACATGTAGCCCTGGATATGCTCACCAAGTTGTGCCAAGAAATCTGGAAGACGGTTAGCTGGACAACTTACTAGAAAAGATCCATATTTATTCCTATTTTCAAAAAAAAAGGTGACCCAAGAGGAAAAAAAAGGTGACCCAATACAGTGTGGAAATTATCAAGCAATATTATTAATATCACATGTAAGCAAAATTTTTCTGAAGATTATCCAAAAGCACCAAGAACAGTAACTGACAGAGAAATTCCAGAAATTCAAGCTGGGTTTAGAAGAGACCTTGGCAAAAAGGATATCATTGTCAACATCAGATGGATCTTGGCTAAAAACAGAGAGTAATAGAAGGGTAGGTATTTGTGTTTTATTGACTACGAAAAGGCTTTTGACTATGTGGATCACAACAAATTGTGACTAACATTGAGAAGAATGGGAATCCCAGAACACTTGTTTATTCTCATTTAAAACCTACACCTAGATTATGATCTGTTGTACAAACAGAGCAAGGAAACACTGCATGGACAAAGAAATGATGCAGAATTGGGCAATGCTTTGTGCTTTGTATATTGGACCACAATGAGTTGGAATAGACTCAGGAGACGTAGTGCATTGGGCAAGTCTACTGTCAAGGACTCTCCAGAGTCCTTAAGATCAATGATGTCAATGTAAAGACGAAAGGGCACCTGTTTCAAGTCATGGTCTTTCCCATCACCTGTTACACATCTGCAAGCTGGATAATGAATAAAGATGACGGAAGAAGAATCAATACCTTTGAGTTGTGGCGTTGGAGAAGAGTACTGAATATATTATGGACTGTTAAGAGAACAAACAAATATGTCTCAGAGAGAGTGAAGCCAGAGTGCTCTTTGGTGACGCTTTTGGACATGTTGTTAGGATAGGCTAATCCTTAGAAAAGAACATCATGCTTGGAAAGGTAGATGGTCAGTGAAGAAGATCCTCAATGACATGAATTGATACAGTGAGTGCAGCAATGGTCTCATGCGTGTCACATAAGGTTGACCTAAATTAGGACAGGATTCAGTTCTGTTGTTCACTTGGTAACTATGAATCACACAGGATTTAATGGCCAACAGCAACATCATGAAATGGAATATAAGTTGCAAAGGCAATGTGTACATGGATGAAAGATTGCAACTGGTAATTTAGTTATTTGAATGTCAGTCTAGCAGTATGAGTAGTTCTTAAAACAATCTTCCAAAATATTTGTCTATATAATTACAAATACTTGCTTGAAGAATGTGTTTTATCCAAAACTATTGCTGTTAGGTGTTGTTGCATTGAATATGACTCATAGTGACTCTGTGAGCAACAGAGCTGGGCCATGCTCTCTCCTGTACCATCTTCACGATCTCTGATATGCTCAAATCTATTTTTAAGCTTCGTCACTCACTCTGTTAATCCATTTTGTTGATGGTCTTTCTTTCTCTGATTTTCTAATTTTCTAAGCATGATGTCTTTTTCTAAGAACCGGCCCCTTCGGATATTGTACTCAGGGTATGTGAGGGGAAGTTTGACCATCTTGCTTTGAAGGACCATTCTGGTTACATTTCCTCCAGGATAGACTTGTTCTTTGGGTAATCCATGGGATAATCTGTACTTTTCTCCAACACCACAACTCAAAGGCATCTAAGATTTACATCCCAATAAATGTGAATGCAGAGCACCTCAAAGTCTTTACAGAACGCAAATACTTCAATCTTATTTCTATTCTACTAAGCAAAGACACAAGAAACCTCTTATATTTATTTCTGTGATATTATGGTCTATTTCTGTGATATTATAATAAACTTCTGTGAGAAAGAAAGGCAAAACAGCAGTTTCTAGGATGTAACATCTGTGCCCCCTCTTAAATGATAGCAAGATCACTTTAAAAGAACCTCCCTTCTGTGTTTCCCAGGTAGATACTTAAACTCTACCTCCTAAACTAAGAATCAGTTTCACTTGTTGCAACCCAAATATGCTTTTGTGTTTCTAAGTGCCTTCTTCCTAAGGTCTGAAAGAAGCTTTCAAGTTCTATTGTTCATGGAGAGAACCATTTGTGTTTCTATCAAGAAAAAGAATAATAGAAACCAATCCCTGGTAAAAAGCCTCCCTGGCTGGGATATGAGTTTGATAATGGAGCTGTTCAGAGAATACAGCCTCTTTCTGGACAAGAGAACCAGTGAATTTGGAAAAGGGGCTTATGTGTGGCTGACATGAAAGTGACATGTATCTGAGTCAAACAAAGTAAGGAGAGGTCAGGACTTCTGGAACAAGTGACATCTGTGCCAAGACACCTTCCAAGGACTGTGATGACTTCGTTGCTGTATAGTCGAGTTCCAGTGGTTGACTAATAAGACCATTTCTAAAAAACACATTAGACACCATTGAAGACTAACAATGTCAGTTGGAATGGTATCACTAACTAGACATTTTCTCTTTCTACCTGGTGGACACCGTGAGCACTTCATGGCTCTTGGGGGAGTGTTAGGCTTTAAAGACAAAGAAGAGAATATTAAAGAAACTTTATTAATAAATTTGGAATGTAGCCAATTTTATATAATGGAGGAAAAATAAAATTGTATAGCTTCCCCTGCAATATAAAAGATAAGGGACAGTTTTCATCCACATAATAGTCTGGAAAAACTTTATTAAAAATGATCTCATGGTACAGATGAAGTGATGTATTTAATATGTACCAAATAATTTATTTATAATAACTTAAGAAATAAGTAGGAATTTGTAGGTTCAGATTTTGCATATATGTCAGCATTTTGTTGACTTGGTCAATTTCATCCAGAATAAATCACAGTTATGAACAACTCTGAAAATGTAATTTTGTCAAAGGTATTACTTACTTTAAAAAGTGTTTTCTCCCCCACTTTCCCTTTTTTTACTATTTGCATGAAACTTTTATACCAATGTCTTTTACCTGATAGTTAGATTTCCAGAACCTTCACTGTTTCCCCAAGTTCTTTAATAAGAGGATAAACGTTCATCAGAACATGTATAATGTGTCATCAGCATTCTTTTGTTCATGCAAGAGCTATCATTTTATTCATCAACATCTATTGCAGTCCAAAATTTAGAGGAAGGTTGTCGAAGTGTGTGGACCACTTATGGAAATCAAGACAGAAGATATGCATTTAGAATTGATCTCCATATAATTGACAGGAAAACATGCAACTTGGAGGCACATAAATGCTAACTTTCAAGGATTATTAGTGCAGGGTTTATTGTGAATACAGTGCTGAAGATCTGATAAGAGAAAAATAATGAAATGGAAGTCCTACACATATGGATGAAATTTCTTTCCATTCAGGCTATTAAGAGAGGTGATCCAGTCTTCAGAGAAGGAAGATTTTTTTTTTTCAGAAATGGATGGACTGTGTTTACATGTTTGTATTAGCATAGAAAAATTTTTGTTATTACCTTTAGGATAGATGTCGGATTGTTGTCAGGTTTTCCATGTTAGTATATATTCCTGTTTTAAAAACATTTTTCAGAGAGATTGACCTATTATGATGATACTCATTGGGCATGCATGGATATACTCAGAGTCAAATAAGACATGAATGGGGGCAAATCAGGATGTTTTTCCAAGTGACATTTTATTGAACAGTAAATTTTAAAAAAATTGAAATTCATTGAGTCTTCAAGATTATGAAATTATAACATCTTCTTTCATTTCAAAAGAAGATACCCAATGAACTGTTTTTAATCCCAATTGATTGTCTTCTTTATTTGTAAAAAGAGTAATGTGAACAATTGTCTTTTACATCATCATATGATGTTGCAGAGATAATATATTCAGTCAAAGGTTTGTTCTAGTAGAGAGAAAGCCAGGAAACAAAAATTGCTCTTCTTGATTTTAACTACTTATCCACCAATCCTGTCCAATCAATAAGAAAGATCTAGAGACGGTAGGGAACTCAGACATAAAGAAAGATTTAATTGTCAGGGTAACTTGAATACCTCTTGCCCCAAGTACAGTACATGTGGTGGAGATCAACAAGGAAATATGAGAGTTCAACACAGATTAGGTTGGTTGTGGTGGCCTCACCTTGTATAATTAATATCAAAATGTAAAGAATATTTGGACAAGGCTCCTTGAGTACATTTTCTTATTTGATTTCACAATGCAGTTAAT
Source organism: Elephantulus edwardii (assembly GCF_000299155.1). NCBI lineage: Eukaryota > Metazoa > Chordata > Mammalia > Macroscelidea > Macroscelididae > Elephantulus > Elephantulus edwardii. The sequence continues at coordinate 11,128,712 of NW_006399751.1, read as the reverse complement.
TGTTACCATTAGAGAAAAATAAAATGAGGCCTGAGAGATCTAATAATTCTGAAGTGACACAGCTCTTCTCTGAACTGCTTTTCCCCCGAAAATCCTCTTTATAATAGTACATGTTTCTTCTTAATTTTCTAAAATAATTTTTAAGTTCCTTTGAAATAATTTCCGCTTCGCAGAAAGTTTCAAAAATAATATCTAGATCTCTGAGGATCCGTCTCATGTCTCTCAATAAAATTACATAACTTTCAAACAAAAGCAAAATCAGGAAGTGGACATGGGTTAAATCCTAGACTAGAAGTCTCATTTAGTTATTGCTAATTTAAAAAATTCTTGTTTCTAGCACAGAAAACTGCAGGTAATTCACAGATGAAGGTCTACTATGAGCACACACCAAACACAGAAAAATGAATTTTCATTATGAACACAATTGCAGAGCCTTAGGAAAGCAGGTCTTAACAAGTTGTGACTACCTGGCATTAAATAGAAATAGTCACATCACAGATCCAATTTTCTCTTAAGAGCAAGTATTCAGTACATGTTTTA
>NW_006399751.1:11104541-11128072 GCF_000299155.1 Elephantulus edwardii | reverse complement strand
TGGAAGATGCATACACATGTGTATACTTTCTAAGCAGATTCTCTGAATGCAACAATGAATAGCTGACTCCCTGTGATTGGTAGAAACCCTCGTAAAAACCTTGGGACGGAGTGAAAGGAAGAATGCATTTCTCCCTCTCCTATCTCTTTCAATAACCCCAACCAAGAGGAATAGTGAGCGTAGGAACTTTCTAGAAAGGAAAAATGTTGTTGCTATTGTTATATACGCCCTGAACCAACCAAGACTTACAGCGACACTATGAACAGCTCATCTGAAGTCTGCCCTATCCTGCTCTTTCTTCATCATCTCTGAGATACCTGAGCTCATTTGTACAGTCACTGTGGAAGAACAGAGCCACTCAATTGACCCAGAAAAAAAAAAGGGAGAGAGTCAGTATAAAAAGAGTTTGTTATTTCATAAAAAAACCCCAAGTCAGACCAGAAGAGAAAAAAGAAGTCCATTTGCATTGTGTATTTTGTTGCTCTGGTAAATAGTCACTGTAGGATTTCTGCTGTTGATGGGCAGATCCTTGTTAGTCAGTGGGTAATGTTTCTGAGGAAACACTTTCAAAGAAATTGGCCCATAATGATAACACTCAGAGGAAAATAGGTGGTTTATAAAGCACTCCTCGACTGTTGGGAATATTTTTGAAGGATTGAATGGATGTATGGAGAGGCGAAGGCTCACTCTATCATCATGATCAATAAGGATTAATGAGGTATTGGCTCTTTAACTTTTCAGGACAAAAAAAAAATAATAATAGGGAAGTGAGATTGGGTTGTTTCTCTGAAGGAAACACACCGTTCCAGACACTGATTTTTCCATTTTCATTTCACAGCTTGCCTTGTATAACTTTTTTTCCCCTTTTTTTTGTTACAGTCTTGGTGATGCAGTAAGGTGCTCTGGATTGAATTGTTATCTAAAACATCAGTAGTTTGAATCCACAAGCTGCTCCTTGTGGGGAAATATCGATAGTTTCCATCCTGTTAAGTTTTATAGCCTTGCAAACTGGATGGAGGCTTGCTCTGAGTTAAAATTGACTGGGAGGAAGTGGGTTACAGGTGGTGTAAAGTGATTAATTCGTCTTTTGATTTCCAGACTGCTGGTGTCAAGAGTGTTGCTTGGTGGAGCCGAGCAAGCTGTAATTGCTAACAACCTCAATCTCTTTACCATCTATCATGATGCTGCCAGTTGGCCCAGTGGTGAGAACCTTTGTCTTCTTGATGCTGATATTGAAGACTGCAGTCCTTGACCTTCCGCAGCAAGCACTTCAGGTCCTCCTCAGATTCAACAAGCAAGGTTGTGTCATCTGCATAACATAGGTTGTTGAGTTTGTTTGGTTTTTTACCTCTATTTATGGGAAGCCAAACTTCATACCAAATATTATATGAAAACCCTTGTTCAGGAATTGAAGAAATTACATATATATGTTAGGATTTCTCTTGTGGCAGATCCTACAAGGTGAACTTTTTGTTCCCAGCAAAACAGGAGACAGCAAGGGGCCCCCTACAGAGGGAGTGTTACTTCCTGGGCTGGAGTTCACCCTGAGGCATCAAGGTTAATAGTTTAGGCTTCATTTGCATTGAATTTTTTTTGTAACTTACTTCCTGTTGGTTTTGAATAAAAAGACAGACAAGCTTGGCTTGAGGTTTTCAGTCGAGAACTGCTGGCCCTCTGTTTTATGCTCTCTGCTCTATCACATTCCTGGCTGTTTGTCTCTTTATTAATAATTTTAAGATTATTCTAGTCTTTGGGACCCTTGGTCTGCCACATCTATTAATGAAATTGCTCATTTTAAAAATGTTTTATTTTATACTAGTTTATTTACAAATGCATAACATAGGTTGTTGATGAGTCGTCCTCCAATTCTGATGCCACATTTCTCTTCCTAAAGCCCTGCTTCCCGAATGATGTGTTCTACATATAGATTGAAAAGGTATGGGGAGAGGATGCATCCCTAACACACTCCAGCAGTCAGGAAATCAAGAAGATAAATTGCACTGGGCAAATCTACTATCAGGGACCTCTCCAGAGTACTGAAATGCAAAGCTATTAGTCTAGAGACTAAGGTGTGCCTGATCCAGGCCATGGTCTTCGCAAATTTCTCCTTGGAGGCTCGGATTTTTAAACTCTGTCTCACATGCCCTCGACACTTGGCTAGGATGGCCTGATCCTTGGAGAAGGCTATCACTCCCAGAAGGGTAGAGGGACAGCACCGGAAAGGAAGACCCTGGATGAATGTCTTATTGGCAGACACCAACCATTAGTTTATGATGTAATCTATGAAGTTCATTCTTCTAGTCGTGGTTTTTGTTCCGTAATTTGAGGAAAGTAGTTTTTCTTCCACTGTTACCATAGTACTGCGCTGGATGACTCATCAGGCTTCTTCTTCACGAAGACTCCAAGTCTCTCTGTCTTTCCCAGCACCCACAGATTTCTGACAGGAATCTCAAGTGTCAATCTCAGGCTTCATGTTTATATTTCCGGTGTAGCTGGGCCCTTATTACCTGCAGTCTTCAGATTCTGAACCTCCTCATTCTCATAAGAGGGAAATAGAGATGTGTTTCCTGAGAGATCTTGGTTTGCACAGAATCTCACTTCCTTTTTAATACATGCAAATGCCATTCCTACTGTAATTAGTGAACACGGTTAAATAGCAATACAGAATGTGGTAGAAAGGAGATATGATTTGTACCAAAAGGGTTAGATCAAAGCTTTTCTATTTATTGACTGGATCAATTGGACATAGTGCTTTCCTTCTTAGGATCTGTTTTCCCTCCTGTTGTTGCTATTGTTAAGTGTTGTTGATTCGTAGGTGACTCATAGCAACCCTATGAACGTAAGACCTGGACACTTGTAAAACTTTCATCGTTTCTCCAGGTTCATAGAGTTTCTGGAGGCAAGCTATTTTGGAAGTGTATGCTACTCCTGCTTCCAAGCTTGTTTTAATTGGGGAGCTCCACCAAACACTGCCCACCATGGGTAAACCATTATCACATTTGACACATCAGTGTCACAGTGTTCAGCTTCACAGCAACCACGAGTTACCTCTGTACAGCAATTGGACAGACCAGGGCTATGCCGTTTAGAAGAATGTTTGACCAAAACCAATTAAAACCAGGCCTGAAGGCTTCAGATTAAAGTCACCCACCTTGGGCTTGGTATCATTACTTTCTGTCCACTAGACCAACTGATCTCCCTCTATGCTGTGTTTTTCCTCCTAGAAAACAACTAATAAAAAGTCTTCTAGGGAGGAGAAAAATGAGCGCACACAAACTCTGTTTTTATGTGGCTGATCTGACCTTCTTCTCTCAGAGAATGTGAAATCTCAGAGCTCTAGGTGTGTGGAATAAGTCACACTATGGAGATCAAGTGATGTTTAGTCTCTGAGGGGTGACATACTGACCCAAGTTGGTGAGATAACAGTTGTTGTTGTTATGTGTTGTCGAGTTCATAGTGACCTTGTGAACCGTAGCTCTGAAGCCCATTCTATCTTGAGCCAATTTCACTGTTTGTGACACACCTGCTCCCATTGCCAAAGTCACTGTATCAATTCATCTCATCCAGCTTCTTCCTTTCCTGCATTAACCCTCCACCCTTCCCAACACAATGTCCTTCTCGAAGGACTGATCATTGCTGACAACATGACAAATTATGTGAGATGGAGCTTCACAATCCTTGCCTCCAAGGAGCAACCTGCTTTCACCCGCTTCAGGACAGAACTATTTGTTCTCTTACCAGTCCAGGGTATGTTCAATACTCTTCTCCAGCACCACAACTCAAAGTCATCAATTCTTATTCTGTCAGTGATGTAGATTATTTATTACCACATATATAGAGACAGAAAAAGGTCAATTAAAGCAACTAACAGATATTTGGAGTCTATGTTTCATGATGCAAGTGAATAATGTGCATATCCGTTAACTGAAAGTTTAGAGGTTTAAGCCCACCCTGAGACTTTTTTGGTGGCCTATACTTCCTAACCGCTAGTCACTGAAAATGGCAAAGCACAATCCTGGCAATCCAGGGTAAGTCATTAAATAGAGATGACAGCCATTGGTGCTTGTTCTGTGCCAGATACTTTGTGAATCAATTCCATGCCAAGCTATCTTAACTCATTCTTTGCTATTGAGTTGGAACTGACATATAGCCAACCCTTTAGTGAACTTCAAAGGCTGAAAACTGAGTGAAAGAAGATTGTCCAGCTTTCTCCCATGGAATCACTGGTGGATTCGAACCCCCAGACATGCACCACTTGTGGGTAAGTAGTTCAGCTTCCTACGGAGTTGTCAATGCTGTGTGATAGCTACTTCCATCCTCATGACAACTCCAGAAGGTGAGTTCTACTGATTTCTGTCTTGTGTGGAGGAGATTATTAGCTCAGAAAGAGAAATCATATTGAGATACTGGCTTCTTTGACTTAAGAAAATTTTAGAATCAATGTCTGCAATCTTTAGGAAAGACTGCTCCCCTGAAATTTGGATTTTCAGTCACGGACAAGACTACAGTGTGTCTGTCATTGAAATGCAGATATTACATATCACAAACTGAGGGCATTGACACACTGAGGATTAAGACTAAATAATCCAGAAATTAAAAGACATATTGTGATGGGAAAGTCTGCTGTTAGGGACCTCTCCAAGGTACTGAAGAGCAATGGTGTCTCTCTGGAGACTAAGGTGCATCTGATATAGGCCATGGTCTTTGCAATCACTTGTTATGCATCAGAGAGTTGGACAATGACTAGGGAGGATAGAAGGAGAATTGATGCCTTTGAGTTGTGGTGCTGGAAAAGAGTATTGAATGTACCATGAACTGCTAAGAAAACAAACAGACTCATCTTTAAAAGGGTTAAACCAGGCTGCTCCTTGGAGGCAAGGATTCTGGGGCTTCGTCTGACATACTTTGGACATGTTGTAAGAAGAGACTGGTCCTTGGAGAGGGACATCATGCTTGTGAGGGTGGTGGATGGCGTAAAAGGGGAAGACCCTCTATGAGGTGGATGGATTCAGCGACTGGGGTAATGGGGATGGGTGTGTCAGAGACAGTGTGATTGGCACAGGATAGAGCGGAGTTTAGGGCTGTTGTACATAGGGTCGCTATGAGACACAAGTGACTTGATGGCACATAACAACAACAACCCCAGAAATGGTCAATTTAAACTCTAAGACACTTTAAAGAGCCATGAAATTGTCTATGTGATGACTTCTCTCCAAGCTTCTAGTTCTCATTGGTAAAATAGCAATAATGATTACTAATTCTCTGAGTTACTGTAAGGGTTGAGAGAAACGGCACAGAACCGGCACTTAAGATGCTTTGTGTTGTGCGTTACATCTGGTCACATTCATTGTTTCGGTGTTCCAGATGCAATATCCATACACAAGCAATCTTTGTTTCACGCACAATGTATAACGCAGAAATATTGGCTAACCCATTGAACAGACATCTAAGGGCAGGCATGAATGGCGCCACTCTGAAGGGTGTGGTTTTGTCTCCAGATAGTGAGCTTTTGGGGGAACAAAACAGCTTTTATCTTCAAGCACAGAGGTGGGATGCTGAGTCAATAAGAGACACGAAGCGAGCCAGGCCGAAGGCAGGTGTGCGCAAATGGAGTTGTCAGCAGCGGCTCCCTTCGAAGAGCCTCATTTTTCTAATGTGATAATTGCTATTTATTTTATAGGCCCGGTGCATGACATATCACCGCTGAAACGGCTTCTAATTCTGCTTTTATTATTAACTTCACTTTGCAATTCTTTATCGACCTTAGGCAAGACTATTTTCCTCTTCATAGCATCAATAGAAAAGCGAGTTCAAGTTTGCTTTCAAAGAAATTAATCTCAAAGCTCTGCCCACATTTCAAAAGGACGGTGCATGAGAATGTTAATAGCGGCGATTAGGCCTGGACTCAGCCCTTCCCTGTGAGGGAAACAAAAGTCCAAGTTTCGTATCATTCCAGCAGAGACACTAATTGAATTGTCATGAAATGCTGCTCAGGTGCAGCACATACATACAGAAGAAAGCCACACTAAACTGGCAAGTCAAGTTTTGCATCTCTAGGCTAAAGATTCTTGCCAGCCTCAGTTTACCCATCTGTAAAATTTAAAGGGCCAGTTGCCATTGAGTAGCCTCTGAACCAAAGAACCCCCTTAAGTGTCAGAGTAGAACTCCCCTCCAAGGGGTTTTCAGTGGCTAATTATTTGGGGGATATATTCTTTATCACTACAGCCATGACTTGAATGCAGGGTTTCTTTCATGTTTGGGGCTTCCTCGGAAGTTTTCCTCTTAGAGTTTTCCCAGAGATAGATGGGCAGTAAAGGAAGGGAAAGCAGCCAGGGTCAAGGGTCTGAAATGCTCCGAGCAGATCCTTTCCTGGTTCATAAGCATGATGAGTGGGTGTTCAAGCTTCTGTATGGCATGTGCCACCCTTTAAACCTTGTTACAACATAGGCACACTACCCACCTGACGTTGGGGGGGCGGGGGGAAAGTGCTCCAAGCTGGAAGTGCGCTTGAACTAACTCGCTGGGGTAGTTCTATGGTGAGACACTTTCTGACCTTGACCTTTTCAAAGTGGAACATGGGGTTAACAGAGCAATGGCATGGACACTGGCCGAGGCAGCTCTCCTCTGTCACATGGGGTTCTCTGTGTTGAAGACAGCTCAGTGGCTGGCACTCAGGACAACAATATCTTGGGATCACGGGTTTGGCAAAAGGGACATCCCTGATGAAAAACCAATTTGGCTTAAATACCTGTGTGTGGAATTCCATCAATTCTGTGCTGTATCTCCTAAGAGTCAGACTTTAAAAAACAAACCAAACATGGCAATACAGCCTCTCACTATTTCATACTAATATTGACCAGACAGGATTTGAGAACTCATTTAAAAATGTCCATGAGAGAAAATGCTACTTACACACTCACACAGGCTACCATTTCCGGCAGAGTCACTCGCAGAAAGTTTATAGATCGAGTGACATTCTAGGCAATTAAAGCCTCAAAGGGCCTAGAAAGGATACAGTTTTAAAAAGAAAAATAATTTCCACTGTGGCAGAAATGCAAATTGATTGAAGTCACAGTGTCACTCAGAAAGTTTTCTAGTCTTTTTAAGAATAACATTAACTGGTGACAGACAATTGACAGGGACAGACGTTTCAGTGGAGGTTGATAGAAAGACTGGGGTGCTTCAAAAAAAGGGAAAAGTGAGGGTTGTAATGAGAGTTTGTTTTCCTACCACACTTTCTCTGTTTGCATTTTGAGAAAGCTATGTCAATATACTCTCTTTTCTAGTTTTGATAAAAATATAAACCCCTGCATTTGTAAGTATATATTTTTTCCCATGATCTCAAGTAGTAATTACCACTTTGTATCTAGGAAAAGGCACCTTACAATAAAAGAAAGTCTAGGACCGGTCCTTGGAGAGGGACATCGTGCTTGGGAGGGTAGAGGGACAGGGTAGTAGGGGAAGGCCCTCTATGAGGCGGATTGATTCAGTGACTGGGATAATCGGGATGGGAGTGTCAGAGACAGTGCGATTGGCACAGGACAGAGCAGGGTTTAGGGCTGTTGTACATAGGGTCGCTATGAGTTGCAAGCGACTCGATGGCACATAACAACAACATACTATATCAGTATGTTGTTGTTGCTTTTGTGTATCATCGAGTCAGAACCAACTCATAGCTGATCGTCCAAGGAGTTTTTAGAGGCAATATTTCACATGGGAGGAGGTTGGCCATCTTCCTCCTGAATAGAAGCTACTGGTTTCAAACCATGTGCCTTTGGGTTGATAGTACAACTCCTTATCACTAAGCCACCAGAGAGCCCCATATCAGCATAGATGACTAAATAAATCTATGGCATGTAATATATGCATACACATTCTTATTGACTATATATTTAAACTTTTGAGATAGGATTATAAGCCTAGTTAAACACAACTTCTAATTATCAGAGAAGAAAATTTAGAGTTATTTGAACTATAATGGTATTAATGTTTGAGGTATTATAATACACACACACACACACACACACACACACACACACACACAAAGTCTATAAAATGGACCGTATGGTGCTGTCTGTGGAATAGTGCAGATAATCTGGCCAAACATGGAAAGTCTGCCTTTCTTTGCACTTACACTGTACTTCCAAGGAAGATCTTAAAAGTTTTTCTTGAAATATTGGACGTTTAAAATATTTCCAACATTATAAAATGAAATGGGTTGGATAAAGTTACGGTCAGATAGTACTTGAACCATAAATTTGCAAAGTGTATTATGTGAGCAAATGTTATAAGCCTGTAACCTGAAATTCACATGATCAGAGACTCGTATCATCTTCATTCAGCTTGTAAATCTCAGAACTAGGACTAGAACATGAATCTCTGCCTGTTCTGTTCCGTCTCTCTGACCTTTGTTCTAGAAGACCTGTCTTCCAATGGAGGGCCAAGCTTCCTCTGATCAGTGTCCCTATAAAGAAAAGGTCAGAGAAGACACAGTGTGAGTCTAGGGAGGGAGCTGCCTATAATTCACCTGGAGAGAAACTGCTGCAGCTGGGAAACCTGACCCTGGGGCCACTCCATAGACCAAAGAGGACAATAGCCTCCGATAGCAGAGACCGCCATCAGTTGATAGACTCATTCCCAGAGCCAGCACATTTTCATGCTAGTGAGAGAGCTGCCTGCAGTTCCCCTGGGGGAAAAAAACAGCTAAGTTGAGGAAACTGGCCACATCACTCTACAGACCAAAGAGGACAAGCATTGCTCCTTTGAACCCATTGTTGCACCCAGGATGCTATCCTTTCTTGCTAAAGCTCTTCATCTTTCTCCTTGAGCTTCTATTTTGCCAAGCTTGATTTTGCCCTCAAGGAAGACATCCCTTTATATATCATGTCCGTATTCTATGAGACAACATATGGCTTTCGTTCCTTCTGTAGACCATTCTGGCTGGACTTATTCCAAGATAAAGTTATTCTTTCTTCTGTCAGTGAATGGTATATTTCATATTCTTTGCCAATAGCACAATACAAAGCTACTAATTTTCTGTGATCTTCTTTATTGATGGTCTAGCTTTCTCATGTTTATGAGGTATTTGAAAACACCATGACTTCAGCTAAGTGCAAATCATTGGTCCTCAACATGGTATCTTTCTTTTCTGGCCCCTTTAAGAGCTCCACTGGAACAGAGATGCCCAATGATACAATATACCATTTGATTTCTTGATTACTGCTTCGATGAGTGTGGACTGCTGATTCAAATAAAAAGAAATCTACGGCAATGTCAAGCTTTTCTCCATTTACCATGATGTTGCTTATTGATAAGTTTGTGAATATTTGTTTTTCTCAATGTTAAGATACAATCCATACTGAAGACCTTAGTCTTTGATCTTCCTCAAAAAGTGCTGGAAGTTCTCTTCACTTAGAGCAGACAGGTGCCACCTGCATATCTCAGGTGTTAATAAGTCTTCCTCCAATTTTGATGCTATCATCTTTAGATAGCCCAGCTTCTCAGATCATTGGTTTTGCCATACAGAGAGAAGAACTATGGTGGTATGATATACCCTTCCAGATTTTAAACGAGGTAGTATACTGCGTTCTGTTCAAATCAACTGTCTCTTGGGCCATGTACAGATTCTGCATAAGTGCAATTAACTTTTTGGAATTTTCCATTCTTTTCAATATTATCCATACTTTGTTATAACCTACAGAGTCACATGCCTTTGAATAACTGATAAAACACAGGTAAACTTTTTTTTCTGGTATTTTTGCTTTCAGTCAAGAGCTACCTGCATAAGCAATGATGTCCCTGACTCCCCTACCTCTTTATCTTCCAGCATTGATTTAGGACATTCCCTGTGGATATTCTGGTCCATCAGTTGTTTTTTCATTATCTTCAGCAACACTTTTATTTTGAAAATGACTGCCCAATTGTGCCAGCAACAGTTATTAAAGATGCTGTTGTTTCTCCACTTCTTTGATTGTGTCTCCTCATCAAAGTTCAGTTGACCATCGGTTGGTACTGTGACTAGGTGCTGGGAAGTCAAATACCACTCATAATGACCCTACAAGACACGATCCCTGTCTAATCCTGTGCTAACCTCATAATCTCTGACACACCTGAGTCCATTGTTGCAGTCACTGTATCAATCTCTCTTGTTGGAGATCTTCCTCTCTTTTGCTAAGCCTTCACTTTTCCAAGCATCATGTCCCTGTCAAAGGAATAGGATCTTCTAGCAACACGTGCAACATATGAGAGATGAAGCTTTGCCATTTTTGCCTCCAAGGAGCAATCTGGCTGCATGTTTCCCAAGACATAAATAATTGTTCTTTTGACAGTCCTTGTGTTATCCAGTACTCATCTCCAACACCACAAATAAAAGACATCAATTCTTCTCTGTCATTCTTAATTCATAATCCAACTGTCAGATGCATAGCAAGTGATTGAAAAGACCATGGCTTGAATCAGGCGCACCTTAGTCTTCAGGATGACATCATTGCTCTTCAGTGTTTTGGAGAGGTCATTGACAGCGGACTTGTCCAATACAAGACACTATTTGATCTCCTGACTGCTGGCACTAAGGGTATTTATTGATTGTTGAACTAAATAAGATAAAATCATTGACAACTTCAGTCCTTGCTCTAGCTATCATGGCATTGCCTGTTTGTGAAGATCACTGTTTTCCTCATACTGAGATGTAATAATCCGTACTGAAGGCTGCAGCCCTTGATTTTTTTGCAGCAAATGTTTCACGTCTTCCTCACAGCGAGCAAGGTTGTGTCATCTGCATAACACAAGTTGTTAATGAGTCTTCTTCAAATCTTGATGCCACATTTTTCTTCATAGAATCCATCTTCATTATTTGCTCAGTATATGTGTTGAATAAATATGGATAAAAGATACATCCCTGATGCACATCCTTTCTGATTTTAAATCATGCAGTTTCTGAATGATTTTAATTCATTCTGACAACAGTTTCTGGTCTAGGTGTAGATTTCACAAGAATACAATTAAGTGCTCTGGGTCTTCTATTCCTTTCAATGTAAGAAGTAGTTTGTTAGGATCTATAAAGTCAAATGCCTTTGCATAGTCAATAAATTGGCTACACTCAGTAAACCATGATGTAAAAGTTTTAGCAGAGCTCTCAGATTAACACAGACTAGGAAGCAGGATTGGGCCATCCACTTCTAAAATAACAGGTCTCAAAAACCTATGAGCAACACAAGAATCCCAATAGCTATAGTTTTAGAGGCTCAATCTAGATGGAAAATCACTAAAAAATGAGGATAAACAGCCTCAAACAACCATTAAAAACTGGAATGTGGATTGTAGGAAAAATGAATGTAGGAAACCTGGAACACTTAATCACTGTTGGTGGGAGTGTAAAATGGTGCAACCACTGTGGAAGGCAGTATGGCGCTTTCTCAAAAAGCTGCAAATAGAAATACCATTTGACCCAGCAATTCCACTACTGGGAATTTACCCTAAAGAAACCATAACCGCTACCACACCCATGTTTATTGTGGCTTTATTCACAATAGCAAAGAGTTGGAAACAACCCAAGTGCCCATCAACAAACGAATGGATAGAGAAGCTGTGGTATATTCACACAATGGAATACTACGCTGCATTGAAAAACAAGGAACTCATGCAATATTATTCAAAATGGGTGACCCTGAAGGACATCATGCTGAGTGAAATACCTCAGTCACAAAAGGACAAATACTGCATAGGGTCACTGTTGTAGAATGGGACTGACATCGGGATTGAGGGAAGACTGAGAAAGAGGGGATAAATCATGTATACTGCATTGAAACAGATGAGGGAGAGAACTGTTTAAAAGAGATATGAGATTAGGTATTATGGTCACATCAGGAGTCCAGAATGAAGGCTGTATAGTGGAGTGGACTTGGGGGGAGGGGTTGTATAATAATGAAAGACTTTTTCTTTTACTTTTCAAAGTGAAGAGCGAATTAGGGGGGAGGGGGTGGGCAGGGAGAAAAGTGCAACAGGGAATGAGTGTGTAAACTTTCATTAAAATTAAAAAAATTTTTTGAGAAAGCTAAATAAATATTGTTAATACTGTTTTTATGTGTCGTACACCTGATTTTCCAAAACAGTGTATATAACAGGCATTGTCTGTAATTTGGATATCTGTAACCCAGAAATTGCTTGCCCTAGTAGCAATGTTTTAGAATGTTTGTATTTAGAGGAAATAGTAACAATGACTTAGAAGAGATTTTAATACAGAAAGCATTGTTGTAGGAATAGAAAGATAACTAGTAAAACGTGTACAGGGATCCAAGGGAGGAGGGGAAGGAGGGTTGGAGCAGAGGGGAGAGGGTGGACGGGGGGTAATCATAGAGTCGCACAATTTGACAGGCAGAGGAAGGGGCAGGTAAAGAAAATGGGAAAGATTGGTGTGAAAAACAATATATACGAACTTAGTAAGTAAATCAGTATAAAATAAAAAAAATTTATAAAATCATAGATAAAGCAATTCAGTCTGAGGATAATGAAAAATAATTTAAATTAAAACTATTTGAGAAAATGTAAGGATGGGTCATAGCCGATGTAATGGTCACTGATTAAAAAAAGGTTATTACATTAATATTTCCTGCTACCATGATAGTTGTGAAAGCAGTAGAAACAGACACACACAGAGAGAGAGAGTTAGTAAAGAAGTAGAAATAAAACAGTTTTCCAAAAACACAGTTCTTTGTCTTTATGCAATTTTAACTATATAGTTAAAAGCATAGTTTGCTCAGTAAATTCAGAGTCTGATTATTGGCTTATTCTCTTCAAACCATCTGACTTGGGACGAGGGACTTAACAAGTCATAGCTCAGTTTCTTTATGCATGTATGAGGCAAAAATATGTAAGATGTTAATATACTCATACCTGCTTTATGATACTGTTTTATTCAGATAAAATGAATGCAAAAACATTGAAAATTATGCCAAATACATCATCAGTGTAAGAATGATTAGTACACTTACCTTTTCCTCCTGCTCTCAATGTACAGCTGCTAGTGATCATTGACACCCATCAAATCTACTATCTTGTGGGAAAAGTATTATTGAACTTGGCCTTTCCTCCTACCAAACTCTTAGCTGTGTGTTTAGTATAGAATGTCATTGTTATTATTAGGTGCCAGCAGGTCAGTTCTGACTCCTGATCATACCAGTGTCCAATGGAACTAAACCCTGACACCATCATCACAACCGCTTGTCTGTTGAAGCCCATTGCTGCAATCACTGTGCCAGCCCATCACATTCAGCATCTTCTTGTCTTTTGTTGACCTTCTCCTTCTCCAAATGTGATGTCTTCTTTTAAGGACTGACCTCTCCTCCTGCTATGTCAAACGTATACGAGACAAATGCGTCCCCATCCTTGCTTTTCAGAAACACTTTGGCTGCATCTCTCTTTTTTTCGTTGTTTAATGATGAAAATAATGAGTTTCCAGTATCAGGAATAGCATTTAACCTAGTTTTTCTCCCACTAGCAAACTTTCAATTAGTGTGCATCGTCGCAAAATGCAGAATGATTACTTGTTGAGAGCATAATGGTAGCTGTTTGCTGTGGAATGAACCAGTTTTTTCTTTAACTTTCTCAATTTGCTGGGGATAAACAAATGGATGTAACACATACATGATATATTTGAAAAATCTACACTGAAAACTCAATTATAAATCACTGAATTTTTAATTTCATTTCCATGTTTAGATTTCTGAATAGTAAAACTTTATTTTGAAACCAGATTTTTTTTCTTGTAATATCTGTAAAACCATATAAAAATTATTTAGGTCAATGGCATTGTTGAATTTTAATTGAAAATAGCATCATTTCCTCTTTTAAATACAGTCAAGTTTTAATGAAATACGTCTTGCCAAATTTGCTATAATTACATTGAATTCACATTTCCCTCCCCCCTTGCAGTCTGTCACTCCAACACTGTCCTGAAGAAATTGGAAGCTCATTTTTATATGCAAATGAAAAGTCTCGGTTGACAATTCTGAATATTATTTAAGTTGGTATAACAATGTCTTTCTTTAGGCCCAATGCAATGTACTCTCCAACTTAAACTAGATGGTGTGAGCAGCTAACCTGTTTGCCTGGGACTTTCTTGGTTTTAGGACTGACATCCTTACATCCCGAGAGGCCCACCATCTCTCAGATCTAGAGCAATTAGAGATGCCTGATAAACTTAAGTGACAAGAAATTAGATGTTTGTTTGTTTGTTTTAGGCTGGTGGCCCCTAACTCTGCTGGTTTTCCCTCACAAGCTATTGCTCTGAGGGAGAAAGATGGACAATCTCCTCCTGTACAATCTACAGCCTCTGAAAACCCACTGGTGGGTCAGCTATTGGTTGGTTCTGACTTGGAAGAACACAACTACAGACAGTAGCTTAGTGATAAGAAGTTGTCCTGCAATCCCAAAGGCATGCTGTTCAAATCCACGAGCTGCTCCTAGGAAGAAGGAGGAGCAATCTTCCCCTGTGCCGTTTATTGCCACTGAAAACCCACTGGAGGGTCAGCTATGAGTTGAGACCGCCTCAACAGCACACACCAACAGTAACAACAGACATTTGACCATACTGAGAAGACAGGTTTGGTTGCTAAAAATGTAGGATGCTGCTAACTATCCTAAAATGTACAATCTCCTCTACTCCAATAAAAGATTACTGGGTCCAAAACATGAATAATACAGTTCTTGGGAAATTTCGGTTCAGACTTCTTTGATGCCTCAAGAAAGTGTATGCTTCCTTGATCACATTTGGGTTAGTTCTATTTACTTTCTTGCTTTTAAACACATGCACTTTTAAGATAAGGGTAACTGTTTTTGAAGAAAATATTCATAGTCTATGTGTCAGTAGAAAATTCGCTTTTATTGTATTGGAAATGAATCAAGCATTTTGTAATTGTGTGCCTTTCATTATTTTTTAAATTATATCAATTTTTTAAAATTATGTCAATATCTTTATCATCCATATATATTGTGTTTCATGCATGTGCTTTATGTTCCACACAGTCTTTTGTTTACATTACATTTCGTTTGTTTACATTGTGGGATTAACCCCCAACCCCTCAGTAGTTTGATCTTACCAACAAGTACTTTCCTGAAAGTGCATAAAGCGGCTACTTGATGCCTCATGCTCGATGTCCCCCCTTTAGACAGCCAATGACTGACTTGCCTTTCCCTATGAAACCAGTACTCTGAGGGAACAAGCGGAGCATCTGCATCCATACACAAAGTCCCGTCCAGAGCAAGCCATCAGGTTGCAGCCATCTTTCCTAGCTCCCAGCATCAGTCATCTTCTCTTCATCTGGTTGGGTTCTGCGCAACTCATCCCAAGCCATCTGTGGCTAGGTTCAAATGGGCATCGGCTGCGAACTCAGGAGTCCACACTTCCCCCTGCGTTCCGTATCTGTTGGTGTCCTCACTGAGCCCTAGCTCCCACATGGGGCCAGGTCAAGTCAACGTGCCAAAGGTCCTCACGACTCCCTGCTCTTTGAGCCAACACGCTTTCTAGGCTCATGCATCCATCAGTGCATGCTGGGTGCGCAGAGCTGAAGGAACATGACCCTGTTCAGCCTGTTTCTCCATCGTTGTATTCCTCCCACATATGATAATTTTATGGAGGCAAAGAGGATAAAGCTTCGTGTCACATACTTTGAATGTGTTGCTAGGAGAGGCTTTTTCTTAGAGAGGGATATCAAGGTTGGAAAAGTAGAGGGGCAATAAAGGATGGGAAGACCCTCAACCAGGTGGATTGACACAGTGACTGCAGCAATGTGCTCAAGCGGGTCAGAGAGTGTGAGGGCGGCACAGGATAGGACAGGGTTCAGATTTGTTGTTCATTGGGTTACTATGAGTTGTACTTGACTCAATGGCACCTAATAACAACAATTATTTTGCTGAAGGTTGAGCAAAGAGATGAATTTAGTTCCAGGCTCAAAGGGCACACTTTTAAATTCAGATCATGCTCAGAAACACATTTTTTTTTTTGCTGTCATTTGCAGCCATGTGTTAAAGATCACAGTTTCCTGTATTCCCCTGGTCTTTGTAATTTCAGTAAGTCAGAGCTTTTTTGTGATTTTGAGCTGTTCACACATTCTTTCTCTGCCTCACAGTCCAGGTCCCTCCCTCTACCGTGACCCCTTTAGAGTTGTCATCTATGGTGTCTCGGTGCCATTCAATTATTTCAGGTCTCAGAGTAATGAAGTTTGAAGTTCAATGTGATCCAGTTTGTGTGAAGTTCATGTAATGCACACTTTGGACTACTAATGATTGCTGTGTGTCTTTGCTTTTCTTCACTCTTCTTTGTTTTAGACAGAGGGAGACTGACAGTTGCAGCTTTGAGGGCTTCTCACACACATTTAAGGCCCCAGTAACTACTCATCAGGTGACTTCTACTTTAAAATCTTCCAATCATAATATCACCACCAAGATTATGAAACAGATTTTATTAATACTATCTGCCTTATTAGAAAGCCACAGTCCTTTACTACCGTGGCTGGAATTCTTCCTGGGATTCATCATTTATCCAGAACTTTATTGTCATCCGTTAAATGCATTGATCTACATGCTTTCTGGCTTCACGCATACAAATGACTATCCCTTACCTTTTCACCCTTTAGAAAAGTGACTTCCATTTGTAGACCAAGTATGGTAGATAATTCTGTGATATACTCAGACCAGTCTTTAGGGTTGATGCATTCTCCTA
The DNA here is from genome assembly GCF_000299155.1 of Elephantulus edwardii. Classification (NCBI taxonomy): domain Eukaryota; kingdom Metazoa; phylum Chordata; class Mammalia; order Macroscelidea; family Macroscelididae; genus Elephantulus; species Elephantulus edwardii. Next base: position 11,111,355 of record NW_006399751.1, on the reverse strand, counting down.
GCAATTACCTACTCACAGTTCACAACTCTGATCCTTACATGATGTTGTCTTTATCCATAGACTGGCATGTGCCTGACAAGGATAAATTTCATTTGATGTGTAAAAACACCAAAAGCTCATTGCAGCACATTGTACGATCTATCTACTGTGGTCTCAGCTGAAAGCTCATTGCAGGCTATCTTTTTCCTTTGCCAACTGTCCCTTCCTCACCTTGTGTCAGGTGTATCCTTTGAGAGCACTCATCAATAAATCTTCGACAGGCAACTCTCCATCTCATCCTATTTCCAAGGAACCTATCACAAGTTTCTTAAGGAATGGTGCAGGGCAATCTATGCCTTCTTTGGCCCTTTGGTCAAATCCTAGTTTTATCTAGTCTTGCCACTTTGTCAGAAAGTTATGTTTCAGCTAATATTTCTGCATGGTGTATTCCCGACGAAAAGAATCAAGCAGAACATCTGAGAGTATTAAATAAAATGGAGTCTATCTTCCTCTGAAATTCACTCAATCACTGAATAGTAAAAGTTCAGGATATCAGTCACATCGACTGCGTTTGTATTCATCCAAAACAGCAACGACAACAAAACCCAGAATGCAATGTCACATCCATCTCTGTTAGCACATCTGTCAAGCTAGATTGCCAGGCAGTTTTTTCAAAGCTAATAGGAAGCATCAGCAATATAAGAAAATGCTTAGTGCTATCCAGACGTTATTCCTCCTGTATAATTAAATTCTATTTCCTCCCTACATTACAAATGGGTAATGAATGGCAGTGCAGTTGACAGAAGTCCTGGATTATTACCATTAAAGTTTATTCACAATTAGTTTAAAAAAATATGTAAGTTGAGTTTAAAGATTGTCCTTCAGGTTCTTAGAGTCCCCCACCTCCACCCTTTCTCACTTCCCCTCACCTCCCCTGCCTCACGCGTCCAAGCACCGACCACCTGCCACCATGAATCATGGGGCCCTTCCCGACTTTCAATCTTCTGATTCTTGGAGCACAAACTTGATTTCTTCCAGCCACATATGACCAGCTCTGTCCTTCCATCAATCACCCAGGAGACGTGATGACTAGGCAGGAGCAACTCAAGTTTTCACTTTTTTAATCTTATTTTAAGGTGTCAAAAGTGGAATTAATGGGCCACAGAAAGGTGCTATTAAAAGGGAGGGGGAAAAAGTTGGTACAGAAAATGAAGTTCATGATCCAGATCCAAGGATTTTACTCCTGATGCACTTGATAAAGGTGTGTTGACTAAATTGCCTAAATGTGAGTGGGAATACAGATTTCTGGAAGGCAGTATTAGGCACGATACAGGACCATCCCTTTCCTTTCCCCCTTTTAGAAAAGTAGTTTCCTTAAATGTAACAAAAGATGGTTGTACATCCCTTATCTACCAGAGGTGACTCTATTTTAACATCTCCTGTAAACTGTGGTGTTGCCCATTGGAGGGGGTTGTGTTGTTAATCCAAAGGCGGTGTCTGTCTTTGCAATTTGAATCCACCAGCTGCTCTGAGTGAGAAAGATTGTCAATTTCATCCCATGTGATTTACAACCTCAGAAACCCAGCAGGAGGTGAACTAGGAGTTGGAGGTTTTGAGTTGCATGTTTTCTATTTGCTTATGAGAGATTTTTTAATGACTTTGCATCAAATTAGGGTGGCAAAGGTGTCAGTCCAGAGACTAAGGTGCACCTGATCCAGGCCATGGTCTTTGCAATTACTTGTTATGCACCAGAGAGCTGCACAGGATAAACAAAGTTGATGGAAGAAAGACTGATGACTTTGAGTTGCGGTGCTGGAGAAGAGTATTGAATATACCATGGACTGCGAAGAGAACAAACAAGTCTTTTCTGGAGAAAGTGAAACCAAGGATTTTGAAGCTCCATCTCACATACATTGGGCACGTGGTCTTGGAGAAGGGTATCATACTTGGGAGGGGGGAAGGACAACACAGGAGAGGAAGATCCTGGATGAGATGGATTGACACAGTGACTGGGGTCATAGGGGCAGGTGTGTCAGAGACAGCGAGATTGGTTCAGGGTAGGACAGAGTTCAGAGCTACTGTGCCTAGGGTCCTTACAAGGAGCAGGCCACTCAGGGGTGTGTAACAACAACAGCTTTGGGGACCTAATGGTAAGAACTGTGCTGCCAACACAAAGACACGTGGTTTGGATCTACCAACTGCTGTGTGGGAGAAAGATGGGCAATCGCTTCCTGTGCAATTTACTGTCTTTTAAAACACACTGCAGGATTAGCTATGAGTTATATCTGACTGGGAAGTCCATAACAACAACAGTAACAGTCAATTTGCCAGGGCATGGCTTAGTTTTAGCATTGAAAGTCCTGTGTCTGAAGGTACGCTTTGCTGTTGTTATTATTGTTAGGTGCCTTCCAGTCAATTACGACTCATAGAGACCCTGTGAATAACAGACCTGAGCCCTGCCTTATCCTGTGTCATCCTCATCATCACTGACGTACTTGAACCCATTGCTGTAGCCATTGTGTCAATCCGATGCACTGAGAGTCTTCCCATCCTTCACTGACAGACAGGCAGGCAGATGATAGATAGATAGATAGATAGATAGATAGATAGATAGATAGATAGATAGATCGAGCTCTCTCTATAGTGTGCCATAGCACCAAATTATCAAAAGTAAATAAACAATGGAAGAATTCAGCAAGAGTTCTTTTAAACACAAGTGATCCTGGATGATTTTCTGTAAGGAGGTGATATTTGAATAGAGACCTGAGTGAAGTGAAATGCTTATATGGGGAAACACTTCTCTAAGACCACAATGAATTTGCATGTTCACCAGCCGTGAGTTAAGGGTTCAGGAGTTTGCAAGAAGACTAGAGCCATTGGAACCACTGTATGCAAGCTGAGCAGTGACAGAAAAGGAGATGGAAGAGATGGGAAATCAAACGTTGCATGATATGGATATGTTTGGTTTAAAATGTGCATTTATTGTATTCTGTATGTACCAGGGATGTGTCCTGTCTCCATACCTTTTCAACCTGTATGCAGAACAGATTATCCAGGAGGCTGGGCTGTGTGAGGAGAAGTTTTAGTTTGCTTGGCTCCACAGTCAAAACTCTTGGCACCAACAGCCAGGAAATTAAAACACGTATTGCGATGTGAAAGTCTGTGGTTAGAGACCTCTCCAAAGTACTGAAGAGCATGATGTCACTCTGGAGACTATGGTGCACCTGATACAGGCCTTGGTCTTTGCAATCGCTTGCTGTGCATCAGAAAGCTAGACAATGACTAGGGAGGATAGAAGGAGAATTGATGCCTTTGAGTTACGGTGCTGGAGAAGAGTATTGAATATACCATGGACTGCTAAGGGAATGAACAAGTTTGTTCTAGAGAGGGTGAGACCAGGTTGTTCCATGGAGGCAAGGATTCTGAAGCTTTGTCAGACATACTTTGGACATGTTCCAAGGAGGGACAGGTCCTTGGAAAGGGACGTCATGCTTGGGAGGGTGGAGGGACAGCTCAGGAGAGGAAGACCCTCGAAGAGTTGAATTGATTCAGTGACTGGGGTCATAAGGGTAGGTATGTCGGGGACAGTGTGACTGGCACAGAACAGAGCATGGTTTAGGGCTGTTGTACACGGGGTCACTATGAGTTGCAGGAGACTCGACAGCACAGAACAACAACAACACGTGATGGTGGGTTGAACAGAAGTTTTGTAAGACTAGATTATTTTTTACGATCATATTGTTGGATCATTTACTGTAGGATGTAACAGGGAAAGCAGGAAGACCAAGAGAAACGGTGCTGCAGTAATTCAGGGAAAAGATTATGACGATGTAATTAAGGTAGAGAGAATATTTTTTTGGAAGGTAGAACTTGTAGGTGTTATACTCTGAAGATTCACTGAATTCTGAAACACTGGCCTGGTTTGAAGGGGGAGTGGGGAAGATAGTGAAGACAATTATGACTTATTCCAACACTCAGTTCTTGATGGAAAGAGCAGGATTGTGTCAATGGAACAATTCTATAAACTCACAGCAGCTACTAACAGTGGCAAATGTCACAGTCAGTGAGGAAAAGGCTTGATGCTGAAGAACATGTATAGAGAAAGGGATCCTGTATGATTAGATGATAATCCCACTTCTCCCACAAAAACTCAAGTAAGATGAGTTTCATAACATGGGCTTGAGCGAAACTGATTTTCAGCAGCAAACTGTTCAGTTTTCATTGTAAAGAAAAGGAAAATAGACTCTTATTCTCACAAACAGCTCCTCCTCCTCCACCACCTTGTACATCATGTCTCTTTACCACACCTGATACATTGATGAGACTATTCTAGCACCTTCTATAGTTAGACAGGCTCTTCACTTAACAAAACATAAAAGCGATGGTCAGAGCTCATTAAAATAAAAGATAAACTTATTAACTCACTTGTCACCTCCTGGAAACTAGTGGGAAATACATAAAGAAAGCAGAAAGAATATCTGTATTTAGACACCAGTTAGCATGAAAATTTAGATACCCTAAATGAAAAATTGACTACCTGTCTTTAGAACAGAGGACCGTTGCTCTATCACTAGAATTTCTCTGCCATTAACTTAACCTTAAACTTTGTATTAGTTGACATAGTAATGTTTTTTACGAACAAGTTGACTGTGATCAGCCTTCCCATGAAATGAGTTTTGTCCCAAATGCCTGTGATTCCAGTTGTTAAATTACTTCAAGTCACGCTCCAGGGCTTATAAAGTCGACCACAGTCAAATAAGAACAACACTTTGCATAGCATTAAATGTCAAACATTCCCTAACACTACAGTAACGAGACAACAGTAAAAAAAGTGTTTGCCCAGGCTCTCTGCTGGTCTGATTGTCAAGTGAGCCGAGCGTGGGATATACGGATTACTACTGCATTAATATTGTTATTATTCTCTGTGAGTGAAGAATAAAATACTGTTTCCTCTAAAGGTGTTAATGATAGCAAGGATTATCGTCACAATTTGTATAATTATTGCAGCACCAATAACTAGGTCTCCTTCATCAAATATGTATGTAACTCTGCTGGCACTTTCCCCACTGCTAATGATAAAGGTATTTGATGGAGTGTTTAGAAGGATCCTTCACACCAAACTGAATATTTAATTCAGATGTGGGCTTTTAAGTTTCTCAGCTCTAGAGAGAACTTCTCTTTTAAGGGGCTTCATGTAATTGTTTTCCCAGATTGATGTACGAAACAGAGAACATATACCTGGAGGAGAACCCATGTTCATAATCTGATGGGCTCATTTTCCTTCTCTCTGCAATTAAGTGTGAAAAATCCTCCCCTGTTTTGTTTCCATCTTTGATTAGACATATAGAACTTTCTGAAAAAGTCACAGAGAAAGAAAACATTGATTGCAGTACTTTGTGGTTGTAAGGATGGCCCAGATGGAAATCTAATATCACAAAGGACAAATAAAACTCCACTTGGAACTTTGAAGATCAATCTTTCCATCATGTCGGTCTTGAGAACTGAACACTAAGTCATGCTGTAACATTGATAATATTGTCTTGGTCTATTATAGATTTATTTCTCTGTGAATTCCAGACAGGTCAAGTGAAGAGGTACAACCTTGGGGTGGGGTCGTTGAATGAGGATATGACAGAAATGAAAAAAACAGTGAAGCTGGGAACACATTCGCATTTTCCTAGCTTTAGTAGACAAATACATTTATTGCCATAAAGTATCAAGCGAGGCCCTGATACGGATCCCTCTTTAGGAGAGTAATGTCCAAATCCCTACAAGTATTTACTTAATAAAGGGCAATGGGGTTATATGCATTCTTAGCGTTAAATTAAAGAAGTGTCTGGTACGGTGTTAAAACAATTCTCCATCATGATTGTACCACGAAGGCGATGGGCCATTAGCCTTCATTAGCAAATCGGGGCCTGGACTAACCCCGCTTTCAGTCTGATTATAAAGATTGCGATACAGTCCATGCCACTTAATCTGGACCCAGGTAATAAGCACATCTTAATTAAGCTACCCCACTGGGAACCAATTTAATGCAATATATATAATAGGATTTCTATTCTACTTTAGCATCTTTGTGCTAGATAATAGGGGTGGTTAGAGAACCTCTGTGTCACCAATTTCACAAACTGAATACAATCTCGGTTGTCTCAGCACGAGTATTTTGAAAGCTCAGAGGAGGGAACAAAAATGAAATAACATCAACTATTTTAGGATGGTGTAAAGGGGACAGCTTTTTAAACTCCTTTTCATCAGTGTCTCATTTTTCGAAGCTATGTTTAAGTGCACTGACGATAGCATCAATTGATCTCTTCTCTCATTGTGTAAGATCTTCATAAACTGTTCAATATCCTTTGATCTGAAAAAAGTTCCTCCTCTAATTTCTTCTCTGATAGACTTTAAGTAGAAGGAAGTTGCATCCAAATACACTCTTCACAAAAATATGAAAGTGAGCAATGAGGAAGCTTTGAATAAAAAAAGTTGGAGGGCTCAGATGTGTCTGATTGAGGCCATGGTCTTTCTGATAACTAGCTATGCATCCGAGAGCTGGACAATGAATAAGGATGAGAGAAAAAGAATTGACCCCTTTGAGCTGTGGTGTTGGAGAACTCTGGGCGTTTACTTTTAACATTTTGTGTTCTGGGGACAGCAAAATAGTTAACTTTGGGGAAAAAAACTTGGACCATCCACTGCTTATTTATCTATCCATTCTTCGGTTTGTTGAAGCATACCATTTAGTATTCTGATTGCTGAGGCCTTGGTTTTTTTGCCAATGCTTTTTGTGCAGTTTGTATTTCTTCCTTTCTTACCATTGGTTCTTGATTATATACCA
>NW_006399751.1:11095348-11096067 GCF_000299155.1 Elephantulus edwardii | reverse complement strand
ATATCTCTTTTAAACAGTTTTCTCCCTCCTCTGTTTCAGTGCAATATACATTATTGAACCCATCTTACTCGAAGACAGTTCTACTCTGTCGCTCTGCCTCAGACAGAGTTTGACATTAGAAAAACAAACAGAACTGTCTTAGAAGTCCTTCCAGCTTGTTCCTTGGAACATGCTCCTTAGAAGTGAGAATGGTTAAGACTTTCCCTCCCATGCTTTGGGCATAATACCAGGAGGAGAGTGTCCTTGAAAAAAAAAAAGATGTCATGTTTACTTACGTACAGGGTCGGGGGGAAAAAGAGTAAGAACGTAAATGAGATGGACTTACGGTGGTTGCAACAATGGGCTTAAACGTAGCAAGGGTCTATGAAGATGGGGTGTGACGGGCCAGTGTTTCATTACTCTGTATGTACATAGGCTCACTAAGAGTTGGAATGAATTTGAACACAAGAAACAACATTTATTTTTATATTTGATAAATGCACATAATAAAGATAAAGATAAAATCTATATATAATACGTTGTTGTTGTTGTGTGCCGTCAATATAGATTATTAGTAATAGTATATATGTTATGGTCATATGCAGTGCTGCATTTATGTATTTGTTTAGTATATAAAGAAACCTGTATATTGGAGCTTGTCAGTGGGGACTTGTTCTTCTGACCCACGGGTATTACCAGACAGTTTGAATCCACCAGTTGTTCTGGCAAAAAAAGATGGG
>NW_006399751.1:11081483-11093748 GCF_000299155.1 Elephantulus edwardii | reverse complement strand
AACATAGATTGTCATGGAGGATTTTGGGAAGTAGCATATTATCAGGAACAAATACTGATGAAGTAAGTCTCAAGCTTCCCTGAAGGCATTGGCAAAAAGTAAGTCCCAGATATTGCTGTGGTACGAGCTGACAGGCTTCAACAAAGAGATGAAGTTTTGGACATGCTCACTAGGCTATGCCAAGAATTGGAAGATAACTATCAGGCCAGCAGACTGGAGAGAATCTATATATTTGTTTCTACACCCCAAAAAAGCTACTTAATAGAATATTGAAATTAGCAAACAATATCAGTAATAAAAATGCAAGTAAAATTCTCCTGAAGATCGTTTTAAAACAGCTAGAGCAATAAATCAACAACCAGAAATTCAGGTTGGGTTTAGGAGAGGCCGGGACACCAGGGATATCATTACTAATGTCAGATGGATCTTTGTTAAAAGACATCTACTTGTGCTTTGTGGATTTTGTAAAGGCTTTTGACTGTGTGGATCATAATAAATTGTGGATAACATTGAGAAGAATGTGAATCGCAGAACACTTCATCGAGCTCATGTGGAACCTCTACCTAGACCAGGAAGAGTTATTCAAACAAAACAAAGAAATACTGCATGGTTTAAAAGAAAGAAAATTTTATGTCAGTGTTGTATTCTTCCTTCATATTTGTTTAATCTCTATGTCAAACAAATCATTTAAAAAGTTATCTTTATCAAAACAACTATGAGATATCATCTCACCCCAGCAACAGTAGCAACATTCAACAGGGCAGGAAACAACAAATTCTGAAGAGGCTGTGGAGAATTTGGAAGGCTTATTTGCTGCTGGTGGTAATGTAAAGTGATACAACCACTATGGAAGGCAATCTGGTACTTTCTATTTCTTGAAATAGAAATACCAATTGACGCAGCAATTCCACTACTGAGAATATACCCTTAAGAAACCAGAGCCATGAATCAAACAGATGAATGCACACCCATGTTTATTGTTGTATTATTCATAATAGCAAAGAGATGGTAGCAGTCCAGATTTGCATCAACAAATAGAAAAACTGTAGTACGTTCATACAATGGAATAGTACACAGCAATGAAAAATAAACCTGTAAAATATTGCACAGCATGGGTGAACCTGGAATACTTTATGCTGAGTGAAATATCTCAGTCACAAAAGAACAAATACTGCATAATACCACTACTATAAAATAGGACTGATACGGGGGGTGGGAGGGGTGTTGGAGGAAATATTGAAAAAAGAATTGGAGAAAGACTCATCAACATCCCAAAGTATGCAGGTGGCACAACCTTGTTTCCTGAAAGTGAAAAGGACTTGAAGCGCTTGCTACAAAAGATCAAGGACTACCGTCTTCAGTATGGATTACATCTCAACATCAATAAAACAAAAATCCTTACCACTTAGCCAATGGTCAACAAACATCATGATAAATAGAGAAAAGAAAGGATTTATTAATGATTTCATCTTACTCATAACCACAATCAACGACTTTGGTGCCAGGGGTCAGGAAATCAAGACATGCTACACTGGGAAAATCTGCAGTTAGGGACCTCATCAAAGTGCAGAAGAGTAAGGATGTCAGTTTAAAGACTAAGGTGTGGCTGACCCAAGCCATGGTGTTCTTAATTGCTTGCCAAGCATCTGAGAGTTAGACACAGAATAAAGAACACAGAAGAATGGGTGTCTTTGAGTTGTGGAGCTGGGAAAGAGCACTAAATATCCCATGGATTGTCAAAAGAACAAACAAGTATTAGAGAGCGTGCGGCCAGGATGCTCCTTAGAGGAAAGTTATACTTCGGGCATGATGTTACGAGAAACCTGTCCTTGAGAAAAACATCATGCTTGGAAAATTGGAGGAAGGTCCTTGAAAGAGCAGAAGACAGAGTGTCTGTACAGTGACACAGTGACCTGATACAGTGAGTGGACAATGGTGTCTAGCATGGTAAAGTGAATGAGAATGGCACAGGATAGGGTAGCTTTCACCTCTGAGGATTACAGGGTCACTATGAATCCTGCTTGATAACACCTAACAACAAAAACAACATATATAAATTTAGTAGCATAAAAAGCACGTATCTGCATGTATATGCATCTATGTAGCATAATTATGGTCAGATCTATTTAAATATTTATGAAATGTAGACAACATATAAATTATTAGTAATAGAGCATATCTATACTTGTGTGTTACAGTAAATATTTCAATAAACCTAACCAGTTATTTTGTTTGCCTGTTTGTTTTGGTTTTGCTGTTTTTCTGAATGTGTTGGCTTTCAAGTTCAAGATTGTAATTATTTTTGAACAAATCTTTCTAGATTAAAAATGATCCCTCTTTAACAAGCAATGTATGAATATAGTACATACTTCATTATCATTGTCAAATATCAAAGTATATTAAATCCTAGCTAATCTTTCCTGACCTTGCTCGCTACATTGTTAGTGATCACATAGTACACAGACAGAGAACATTAATTTCAAAACACTGATAACACATATTAATAAACAGTAAGGGCAAAGCACTGCTTTTTTCCAATGTTAATGAAATGAAAGGAGGTTTGTTGATGACTGTATTGACACAAAGCCATTAGAAATTAATCCCAAGCCGTAATGACTTGTAACTATCAGTGGTGGATTAACCAGTAAGTAAAGTACATGCAAGAACTAGAGCTGAATTTTGTTTACTACTTATTCATAGTCAACATTTGACATGAGTGTTACTACAAAACAGGTAGAATTGAACATTACAGATTGGTAACAAAGCATAAGTATGTCCATTTGTACCTTGCTTGGTATGGAGTTGGTCTCTGATGGCCACCATTTTTCAAGTAGAACTGAGTATTGAGAAATCATTGAGAATCATTTTTTAAATTTTAATTGAGAATAATTTTTTTAATTTTAATGTAAAAAATTAAATTTCATGTGCAAACATTTATCATGAACAAATTTTCAGAATTTTTTCATTTTTGTTAAAGAATAGCATCATTTTTATTGCAGTAATTGGAAAACTAGAATTACTTACAGATGATCTGCAAGATGATGATGTACCACTCAATGGGTTTTCAAAAATACTAACTTTAAAAACATATTTTGAAAGAGGAAGGAGGACACACTCCATCCTGAGATTTTCAAGTACATCAGATTTTCCAGTTGATCATCATTTGCAGAGCACGGAAGTGAAGGCCAGTGATTCAGTCAAGAATAACACCCAATTATACTGGTGCCTCCAAAGCTCTGCTTGTTACGGAGAGAAGAGCCTTGGAAACATATTTATTGATTTCTTTTTAACAGTGTTGTATTGCATTTTTGGGTAATGGTTTAGAGAGTGTATGGTCTCATTCAACAAATTTGATTGAATTTATTCAGTGACTTTGGTTGCTTTTTTTACAAAGCACAGGTATGCTCACTGTCCATTCTGGTTATTTCATTTTCCTTTATTTGTTGAAGCACCTTTCAATTACATATGTAAATTCAGAATTCTAGAACCATTTTCTGTAAATTTTGATACGTATTGGTCGTTACTGTGTTAGTAATTGTCAAACAAGTCGAGTATGACCCATAACAACGCTATAAACAACAGAACTGAACTCTGTTCTATTCTGTGCCAAACTCATAATCTCTGGCGTACTTGACCACATTGCCACAGTCACTATATCAATCCATCTGACTGAGGGTCTTCCCCCTTTTCACTGTCCTTCCACCTTTCCAAACATACTGTTCCTCTCCAAAGAATAGCCCCTTTTAGTAATATGACAGAGATATGTGAGACAAACCTTTATCATCTTTGCTTCCAACGAACACACTGGCTGAAACTTCTCTAAGATATATCTGATTTTCTTTGGCAATCCATGGGACATTTAGTGCTCTTCTCCAGCACCACAGCTCAAAGGTAGAAATTCTTCTGTCATTCACTGTCCAGATCAAAGATGCATAGCACGGGATTAAAAAGAGCATGGTCTGAAATCAGGCACAATTTAGTCCTCAAACTGACATCATTGCTCCTAAATAATTTGGAGAGGTTTCTGAACTACAGACTTTCCCAGGGCAATACATCTGGATGCCTCTTATTTTCTTCTCTTGCTGTATTGTCCTATCTGGTACTTCCAAATATAATGAAGAGGAGAAGTGCTAGTGGTCATCCTTGTCTGGTCCTGATTTCAAGGGGAATACTTCCAGTCTTTCTCTACTGAGAATGATGTTGGCAAAACCAATTGTGAACTTTTCACTATGTTGCAGAACTTACAAGACATAATAAAAAAAGTTTATTATATGGAATTAAATATAATGTGAATGAAGGATACTATAAAACAAAATAAACATGCATCAAACACAATGTATATAAAGAATGAAAATAGTATTAAAAAATTCAGGTGGAACAGACTCAAGGTCATATTTGAGTCTCATGGACTTATTTAATTTCTTTTAGTGTCTACTTAAATTTGCATATGAGTAATTGGTGGTCTGTTCCACAGGATTTATATATACAGAATATCATAGTCATCGTAATGATTTTAAGTATCTGCTCTGGTAGCCTGGTGGTAAGAAGTTGTGCTGTCAACCCAGAGGCATGTAGTTAAAATCCACCACCTGTTCCTAGGGAGAAAGATTGACAGTCTCCTGTGCAATGTGCTGTCTCTGAAAACCTGCTGACGAGTCATCTATGAGTCAGTTCTGATGTGATAGAATACAACAATACGTCCCTCAAACTTGATCTTTCTTTTCCAGATTATAAAAAACTAACACAGACCAATTGTCCCTCATTATCCACTGGAGCTTGAGTCCCCAGAAATACCAACATACTGTTGTTGTTGTTCTTGTTATGTGATGTCAAGTTGACTGTGATTCATAGAGACCCGATGTACAACATCCCTAAAAGCTGCTCTAGGGACACACTGACAAAGGAGATTAATCAGAACTGGCTTTGACAAGCACTGTGGCAATTGGACAATTAAAACAGACATTGGGGGAGGGGGGAAAGAAGAACGAACTGGGGATGAGGGTGGAGAAAACAGTGCAACAATGAATGAATGAAAACCCCAAATCTCTGTAAATGTTCATTAAAACTAATAAAATTTAATTAAAAAAAAGAAATAAAAAAGAAAGCTGCTCTATCCTGTGCTTACCTCACTGTCTCTGCCACACCCACTCCTATTACTCCAGTCACTGAATCAATCCATCTCATCGAGGGTCTTCCTCTCCTGCGCTGTCCCTCCACCCTCCCAAGCATGATGCCCCTCTCCAAGAACTGATCCCTCCTTGTAACATTCCCAAAGTATGTCAGACAAAGCTTCAGAATCCTTGCCTCCAAGAAGCAGCCCAACTTCACCCTCTCCAGGACAAATCTGTTTGTTTTTCTAGTAGTCCATGGTATATTCAACACTCTTCTCCAGCACCACAGCTCAAAGGCATCAACTCTTTCTATCATCCCTAATCATTGTCCAGCTTTCTTATACATAGCACACAATTGCAAAGACTATGGCCCGGACAAGGAGCACCTTAGTCTCTAGATTGACGTTGTTGCTCTTCAGTACTTTGGAGACCAACATGTGGTGGCTGAAATCACTTATGCATAATGGCAAAATGTTGGCACATAACGGACATAGAGTCTCCCTTTAAGGTTGAGTCATCTTTAAATAATTTATAACACAATATAAATACTATACAAGTAGCACTTTCTATGCCTTCTTAGCCATTGTGGGGTTGCTTTAAAAATTTACTTGCACTTTTTATTCCGTCCTTAAGTACTTTTGATTCATGGTTGCCAGAATTAGTGACATAGAAATCTAATTTACAAAAGCCGTATTAACAAGTATCAGACTTTACTGGAATAAGCAGTTATATCAATTGTCCTTTACAGAGATTTTATTATGTGTATACCACTGTATAAAATGCTTTAAAAGTATTAGTACTTTCAATAAACCCCAAAAGACTCCGTGAGACATGGATATTTCTGTACGGTAGTTAGCAGAGTCTAAAGTGTCTACTCTCTCAGAGTAGCTGGTTTTAAAAGAAGGATATTTCTGGAATTATTGATGGAGGCATGTACGTAATCATATGCTGTTGATATTGTTGTTACATATCGCCAAATCAGAATAGATTCATAGTTGATCCTCCAGTGGGTTTCAGCAACTATAAATCATATGGGAAAGAATTACCCGTCTTTCTCCCACAGAGAAGTTGGTGGATTCGAACCTACCTTTGAGTTGACAGTGCAACTCTTTACCCACCAGCCCCGTAGGAGTCTCCCTTCAATGCAAAAGGAGGACAAAGAGAAGAAAAGGGAGACTTTGAGAAGACCTCCCTCTGCTGTAGCCAGAATTGAAGATGACAGGTTTCAGGAGTCAAGAACTACACATGGCCTTTGGAAGTGGAATTTAATTAACCACCTGCCTGTCAGGTAAGGAAATATGACTGTCAGACCTATAGCTCCAGGAACTGAATTTGCTCAACAAGCTAAATAAGCTTGAAAACAGATTCATTTCCAGACACGTTGATTTTGTCCTTTGAATGTTAAGTCTAAGAGACCAGCTGAGCCAAGAGGGGTATTTGAGTTATGGAACTGGAGCTAAGATGCCATTGTCTGTAGTGAATCGCTCTACTAACCTGAAAACTGCCAGTTTGAACAGGAAACTTCTCTACAGGAAAGAGATTGGCGATTTCTTCCTGTGTGATTTATAACATCCGAAAAACCTCTGGAATGTTATCTATGAATCTGTTCTGACTCTGACTCAACTGTAATGAGTTTATTTTGAATTTGAACAACTATTAAGTTCATGTTGAACCACTACTAAGTTGTGGCGCTGGAGAAGAGTCTTGAACAAACTATAGACTGCCAAGAAAACAAATAGGTCTCTCTTGAAGAAGGTGAAATCAAGTCTCTTCTTGGAGGCTAGGATTTTGAAGCTCTGCCTCACTTTGGGTGCATGACCAAGAGAGATCTGTCCTTGGAGAAGGACATCATGCTTCAAAGGGTGGAAGGACAGTGTAGGAGAGGGGGACCCTGGGTGAGATGGATTGATACAGTAACTGGGGAGATGGGGGCTTGTGTGTCAGAATTAGTGAGACTGGCTCAGGACTGAGAAGGGTTCAGAGCTGCTGTCCATAGGGTCGCTATGCATCACAGGCAATTCAACCAATAACATTCTATGACAGGTTTGGAAGCAGGAGTGGCATCCACTTCCTAAATAACATACCTCCAGAAACCCTGTGAACTTTGATAAATATTGATAGTTGTAGAGGGGCTTCAAGCCTTCATTGGGTCACTCTGAGTCGTGCTAGACTCGAAGGCAATCAACAACAACAACAACAACAACGAAGTTCATGGTCATTTTATCTAGCAGAAGTAGAAAAATGAATGGAAACTGGGACTTTAAATTCCCCATTTTATCAATCAATGAACTGAAGTTTCATTATTAAAGCTAATTGATCCAAAGTTATCTTTCAGTTGGGCATTTGGATTCACAAGTGGAATCTTATCTCTTCTTCTGCCTCTAACTTATTTTACCAAAAATAATATAAGTTGTACAATTAAAAAGTATGATAGCCGTTTCCAAATAGGACCTATTAATACTTTTAAAACATAAAAGCTGTGGGCTATTATTATAAAGCAAGTTTTTGCAACAACAAAACAATATATGGTTCTACTTTGAACATGAATTTAAACTGAGCACCAATACTTTTATGTAAAAACAATTAAGGAAAAATTCCCGAAGGATCTTTTTTACTTCACAAACCATAGACCCAAATAGTTGCTATCTTCTCCCATCGTGTTAATAGGACTGGTAATAAAATTTCCTCCAGGAATTGGCACACTTGAATTTTCATTTTGAGAGATACTGGAGGGAAGATAGTGGTAAAAATTGGAAGTGAAATGAAACAAGATACTTATAGTGGTTTTAAATATTTCGACATTCATCATGTGTCATTTGTAACCAACTGATGAAAAGTAAAGATGTTAGACTTTTTCATTTCACAAAACAGCATGCACTGTTTGCTATATTGGAAACTGCAGTTGTATTAAGACTCTGCTTCATTCCACTTTCAATTTTTCCCATGTCTTCTACCATGCATCTCATTGATATACAGCATTTTATTAGTAACAATTTTAGTATTAACTAGGATATAACAAAGACTCACTAGCAGTTGAAAACTGGCAATACATTAAGTTTCCTGCTTGCTAAACTGATTGAGATGTAGTTTTTTTTAAAGTTATGAGTAGAATTGACAAAAAAAAAAAAGAAATACCATGAAGGAAGCATTATTTGAAGAGAAAAGTATTTGTTTGGGAGGGAAAGAGTTCAGATTTTCTTTTCATATTGTGTATAATTTCCCCATCCAAACTAAGGAACTACTCAAGTTTTTCTAAAATATTATTAATAATATTTCTAATTTTGGGCTTTGTCTCATTTTGCTACCTCAGTTGAGAAAACTCATTTCTTCTCAACTCTTTGTCTTCTCCCCATGTAAAATTTATATTCTGTCTTTATATCATGGAATTATCAATATTGTCAAGAGTAGGATGATTTTGCTTTCCTACACCTTTAACTTGGAAGCAGGAGTGGCATCTACTGCTGTAAACAGCTTGCCTCTGGAAATCCTACAAACCTGGAGAAAGGATGAAAGTCACGCACACAAATGTTGAGGACTCTCATTCACAGGGTCACTATGAATTGCCTACGACTCGATGGCACTTAACAACAACAACATAGCTTTAACAATGGCTTTCCTATGTGCCTTTATATGGACAGTGACGTGAAAGAAGTAACACTGTCCCTATGCTCAGCTCAGGCTTCAAGAAACCTTGTGGAATTCTGTTCACTTACTCACCCTTCTGCCCGTCAGGAGATGTATTTCCTCCAAGCGCTGACTACATCAGTGCTGGGTAACAATATAAATACATGGGTCACATTTAAATATAATCCTTAGTGACTGGATAGTGTAGCTCCCCCTACAGCTTAAATCAGGACCACTCAATCATGCTCAGCTAGAATGAAACCCTTCCTCTCCCAACTTCAATGTTAATCAATTCTTTTTGGTACAGTGACTCTGTATATTCTCTCCATCGTCTTTTGATGTTTCCCTAGTTCACTCAAGATTTTTCCCATGACATCATTCAGTTTCGCAGCTTGAAGTTTGACTTTGTTTCTTAGTTCCTTCAGGTTAAGAAATGCTGATAGAGCTCTTCCCTTTTTATTTTCACGCCAGCTCTTTTGCACACTTCATTGCAATACTTGGTCTTCTCGAGCCGCCTTTTGAAATCTCTCGCTCATCGCCTTTACTTCAGTATTTTTCCTTTTAGTTTTGGCTTCTTGTCATTCTAGGGCAATTTTCAGCGTCTCTTCGGACATCCATTTTGGTCTTGGATATTATTTTTGAGAACATCACACAGTTCTTCTGGTCTTCAGTCAGTATTAAGTGCTTCAAATTTATTCTAGGAAATTTTTTAATTCAAGGGGGTTTGATTCATGGTTATATTTAAGTTCTCATAGACTTATTTTTACTCTCTTCAACTTCAAATTAAGCTTTAACATGAGTATTTCATCGTCTATCTCACACTGATTTTCACTATGACAGTGGATTTCTCCAAAGATTCTTTCCACAGATGTAGTCCATGTGATTCCTTTGCATAAGGTTAGGTACAACTGTGTAGTCGTTGTTTGCATTTTTTAAAAAGGTCTTTGTAATGAACAGATCATTAGTGTTTGATTGCCCCTTTTCATTTCTATCATCAAGACTGTATTTTCTGCTCATTAATCCCTCCTTGTTTCCAACTTCCCTATTCCAGTCACCAACTCTATTATTAATGCAGCTTGATTGCAAGTTTACTCAAGTTCAACCTGCAGAGGTTGGTAGAATTCCTCAATTTCTTAATCTTTGCCTTTGGTTGTTGATGTGTATATCTGAATAGCAGTAATAACAATTTTTCCTTGTATGCATATGGACAGTATTGTATCATTGTACTTTAATATTGTACTTCAATATTGATCTTGAAAGAATCTTTTATTTTTTTTTTACTATGAACACAACACCATTCTTCTTCAATTTTTCATTCCCACCATATGAAATCATGTGATTGCCCAACTCAAAATGACTAATATCAGTTGATCTCAGCTCATCAATGACCAGCAGGTCAATCTTTACACGCTTCATTTCTTCCTGACAACTTTCAATATTCCTATATTCATACTTCAGACAATCCATATTCCAACTATCAATGGATATTTATGGCTATTTCTCCACTTTTGAATGACTTCCATCAAGGGCTGCCCTTTCAGTACTATATCTGACAGTACTCTTCTACTATTCATATGATTTTCAAAGCCCTTTTATTTCAGAAGTGTGTGATGAATCGCACTTTTTAATATCTTTTAATCTAGAATCTTATTTTCACAATAATCTATAGGTCATCCCAGTAGGGTGACTGGCAGACAAGTTCTGTACTAGTAAAAACAAACAAAGAACAAACAAGAATGTGCAGGGATCTCTCCAAGGTACTGAGGAGTGGAAACATGAGTGTGAGGGCGAAGGTGTACCTGATCCAAACCAAGGTCTTTTCAATTACTTCCTATGTATCACAGAGCTGGGAATGGACTAAGGATAAAAATAGAAGGAGTTAGGGTGTTGGAGAAGAGTGCTGACTATCTCATGGACTGCCAAAAAGAATCAAATAAATATATCTTGGAGAAGGTGAAATAAGGGAGGTCCTCAGAGGGAAGGATGATTAAACTGTATCTCACATCCTTTGGGCATGTGGCTAGAAGAGACCAGTCCTTGGAGAAAGATATCATGCTTAGCAAGGTGAAGGGCTAACAAAAGAGAGGAAGACCCTTAATGAGATGGATTGACACTGTGGCTGGAGCCATGACCTTGAGTACAGCAGAGATGGTGAGGATGGCAGGACAGAGGACAGTCTTCAGGTCTGCGGTTCATAAAGTTGACCAGGAGTCATGGTCAAATAGATAGCACCTAAAAACAAGAAAAACATTTGCCAGCCTGCAGATGCATAGTTGAGTTAGATAAAATTAGCAGAGTTGGCCCAGCTCGAAGTTGGTCCATACATTTGAAGTAACAAAAGTGAATATTGCGCTTATTGAATATTGAAATTGTTATTATGCATCATCACTGTAAAAAACAGTTAACATAGCAATACAAATACCATTCCCCACTGAAAACCCACCAGTTGATCGCAACTAAATTTTAATGCATGGTATTGTTCTGTAAAGCAGAGGTTCTGCCATGTGCCACCAAAAACCAAAACAAAACACCCCCCAAAACTTAGTGCAGATGTTGGAATGGAAAATAGAAAAAACTTTATTATATGTTGTTGTATAGAAGATGGGAATTATTGGCTTCTCAAATTTGTGTCTTTGCCTTAAAGATTGAAGGAGTACTTGTGTAAAAGAGACCGAAGACAGCAGGATGTGAGCTCTTGTCTAAGTGTATGGGCCTGGTGATTATGTCTTGGACGAAATTTATCAAAGTTCGAGGGATAGTTTGGCACATCCATTTGCCATGTCTGAAAAAGAAATAAATTTCAGCTATTGATTGCAGACTGGAAAGGCAAACATCAACAAAGGGCTTCAGTTGGATATGACAATCTGTCAATTGTTCTATGTTAAAAAAAAAAGACTTCAGTCTGGTAAGGAGATTCCCCCACCCCCCGCAATTATCTTTCTAAACTAAGAAGATATTTTCCCTCTAAAATGTTATTTTTAAAATGTTAGTTTCAACCTATTACAGCATAGACTATAATGGCTAGGGCTGGTTTGTTTTTTGGTGTGTTGGTTTTTTTTGTTTTTGTTTTTTTTTTAAGCGGATCACCAGGACTTACTTCCAAGGTGCTTCTGTATGGCGTTAAACCAGCAACCATTTTTAAATAAAATTTTTATTTTATACTGGTTTACTTACAAGTTTTGTCTATAGTAGTCAAGTGAATTAACCATTTACACCACTTATCAAGTTGAATAAGCCCTCTTTGAGTTGCAGACAGTTCATTTACTCTTTCTCTAATACAGTTCGTTTGAGCTTGCCCATATGTCCACGAATATATCTACTACATTATACTGAAATATCTTGTCCTGTGCGGTAGAAGATAGGGTCCTAGAGGTCAAGGACTATGTTTTGTTTATTTCTGGTCCCCAATTACCTATCAAAGCCCCTCAAACATAGATGGTAACTGTATACACTAAAACAATTTTCAGAACCACCACACTGGCCTTGCAAGGAGTAATAAGATGAGAGAGAGAGAGAGAGAGAGAGAGAGA
>NW_006399751.1:11049421-11081383 GCF_000299155.1 Elephantulus edwardii | reverse complement strand
GAGGAGGAGGAGGAGGAGAAGAAGAAGAAGAAGAAGAAGAAGAAGAAAGGAGGAGGAGAGAAGTAATAAGATGAAAATAGAGAGTAATTATCTCAATAATTATGAATGCACGGCAATCCTGAAAGCATGTTCTTAAATTCTCCTAGCTGTTCCATAGGAGAAGGACAGACCATCTCCTCCCGTGCAATTATCTGCCTTTGAAAACCCACTGGAGAGTCAGCTTTGGGTCAGATCTGACTCCATGGTACACAACAACATATAGCAACATGGAGAAAGATGGACATTTTCCTCCCATGTGATTACACTGCCTCTGAAAACTCTCTGGAGGATCAATTATGGGTTGGTTCCAACTCACATGAACTCAACAACAACATATCTAGTAAATACTGTGTTCCTCAGTAAACATCATTTGCCTTCTCTATTTGTTTGCCAACTACTCTCTCACTCAATGAGGTATTTTCAGAATCCCTCTATGTCATTTTTTAACATGTTACAGTGAAACAACAACAACATAGCCTAAAATAAAACATAGCTTACTCATTAAAACTCTTTCGTTAGGAGAAGGAGTGGTTGGTAAACAACATGAAAGCCTGTTTTATTTGCATACAGCTACAGTCATTTTGTTGCTTGTTATACTGTAAGTTCTAAGACTCTTGAAAGATTAATTTACCAGCATTAGCTTTTTCAAGTTCCCATTAGTTAAACCCAGTTCAGTCTAGTTCAAGTCAAAGAAAAAATAATTGTTCAAGTCTATAAGAGCCTGTTGTAATTTTTCTGTAGTCATACAGGTTATCTCAAAGTGTCTGTCTACTGGAATGTAAATGTATCGTTCCATCACTAGCATTCATCTTTTTGGAGCTGCATTTTTTCTCAGCTGTATGTAAACTGTGCCTCAAGTTGTTTGTTTACTAGTGACTGCATATAACTATTCTTTCGAAGGTAAGTTTAAACTGGCAATAGTAATATGTGAAGTAGATTAATAGCTAAACTTAGTATCAAAACCAATAACCACCCTTAATTGGAAAAGGCAGTTTTTGAAAGAATTCTGTATGCTTTCCCAGATCTGCAATAAAGTACTCTGGATATTGCAATCCATCTGTCTTACTGGCAAGTGACTATGGAGAGAATCTCCCCTTGTGTTCACTTACATTAACTATCATAAAAAGAAGCTCAGTGATACAGACATCTTCAGAACTGTGATTCAGAGACTCACTTGCCTGCTCTGGTCTTTTCATCCATCTGTTTTGGTCTTTTTGTCTCCAAACTTCAATGTTTGTTTCATTTGGTTTGTGAATTCATGCACTTGCTTAATGAAGTTTATGGACAATAATGAACAGAAGATGAAAAAGATGACCTCTTCATATAGATGACAGGACAAAGATCTCTCAACTGATCCCTTTCAAGGAGTCCATCTCAGAAGCAATCACTGGCTTTTGCTCCGTGAGTAATCTCCAGGACACGGCAGATAAGTCCCATGAGACAAGATTAATTCCTTAAAGAATTAGTGTGTGCCAGGAGTAATCAATACTTAAAGAGTCACAAGGGGATAGATTAGTTGTCATAGAAAAAGGGATTGAGCAGAACATCAACAATATGGCCACTTAGTAGAGCTCATTTTACAAATGATGTATTTGAGTTTCTCTGTGTTTAAATTGCTGTAAACTTGTCCAGGAAGGGTTCAAGGAGATAAAGCTGGAGACTAGGACAGGTCTGACTCCAAAGTTAAAGGTTTCAATTAATAGACAGTGAAATGATCTCAAAGTTAACATCATTAGGAACCTACATTCACGTTATGTCAACTCACTTATAAGACGTGTTACATTAGCACTAATTATTTGCGTTTCTCTTTTTGTCACTTGTCCTTGGGGACACTAACAACGTAGGAGAGCATATCTTGTGCCTTCTCCCCCTATTTATTGGCTCGTTGAGTAATTAGAAGGAGTCCAGAGGGCTCATTCTATCTCTTCAGGTGGCTTTTGAGAAGAAAAGACATTCTTTTTGCAATGCAGCGAGTTAATTCTTTCACCACCACCTCAGAGGCATGTCCAAGGGTGCGGAATTAAGTGACAGCCAAAGGAAAAGGTCACACGTATCACAGCAGTGGGACATCCTATGGTTAAGGCAGCCTCCACAGTTAGACTGTTCTTTGATGTGGGCAAAAGTTTCCCTAGTGAGAGAGGTATGGGGAAAGGGCAAAGGAAGAAAGAGGTTGCTTCACTCTCCAGGTCTTAGTAAATAAGTGAACAGCACATCCATCCATCTGATACCATATGTGGACTTCTCTTCCCAGGAGCAGGAAATGTGTTTATTAAAGTGCAAAAGCAGCTGAGTTGGGGCCTCGGAAATAGGCTGGAAGGCGTACAGGAGAGAAGCTGATGCATTGAAAGCTCTGTAAGCCCTCGCAGAGAGCCAAATTACAATAAAAAGCCTCACAGGGCTGAAGGGAGCTTCCTAGGGATTATCTGGAGAATTGCTTTCTCTGGTAGACGCTGCAGTGCATGGCCCAGTTCACCTCTTCAGAGCCACAGAATCCATCCCACCAGCTGCTAAGAATCAAAGTACTGGCTGCTGCTAGCTCACAAGTGGATCCCTCCTCAGGAAGTGACTTGGACTGTGCCTAAACATACACTCTCTCCCGGGGGGAACAGCTCACCCCAAAGTGAGGTCTATGTGAGAGTACAGATGGCCAAACACCATGCTAAGCTGAAATGTGACAGCTCTGAAGGGTCACCACAGAGCTGCTTTTAGAACTGGCCAAGCTCTGTCTTTTTACTGATTTCAGCGTGATCCCTCCCTCCTTTCACCTACTTTTGTTGCTTTTACTCATTCACTGACATTTATCCCCAAACCAAATTGCCAATAAAGTCCCAGCCTACACATCTTCGTAAAGTCTATTTCCTAAGAAAGCATTATGGAATAAATCATGTCCCTTGAGGTCCCAATGCTGGCACTTGTGATGATGACTTTGGGACCACGTCTGTGTAAACACAAGGCCCTGTTGGAGGACGGTGGATTCTAATCTCCTACCAGTCACACCAAAAAGAAGAGAACAGATGGAAAGAGGTAGACCAGAGAAAGCTGGGTCTGTGACTAGAGAGACAGAAGCAAGCCAAGGAGCACTAGGGCTGCAGGGAGACACAAGAAGACTGGAGTAACAAAAAAATAATGCCGCTTTCAGATTCTCGGGTCTCTCAGAAGGGAATCAGCACAACTGATACCCTGATCCGGAATTTAAGCCTCCAGAGCTGTTAGAGAAAAGCTATTTGAGAAAAGTTGTTTAAGATTTGCCCCTTAAAATCACATACTTTGTGGTATTTTGCAACAGAAGCCCTAGGAGAGGAAAACAAATGCATCCATAACGTAACTAACTTCCTAAGGTAAACATTTGCCTGGGACCAACGGATTCTGGGGAGGTGCTACTTTCAGGGCTTAAAAGGGAAAAACATTCCAGGCAAACTAGAATGCCTTTTCACAGTACTTCAATGACCTATTTGCTATAGATCTGACAACTTTTAGCCTCAAACAGGGACAAGATTTTCTGGATCTTCTACGATCATGTGCATTCAAGCCCTTTGAGTGATGCACAAAAGTGTCCTTGTTATATCTCCTGATTTCAGTGACCAGTTGATGTCTTATTTATAATAAATCCTTATATGCTTCTCAACAAGTACTGTCCTCAATGACAATTATCAGGCTGTAAAACCAAATGTCTGTGAATGATTTTATGAAAACCGACCAGGAGTTGTTAACCTTAACTCAAATAGAAATAGAAATAAAATAAATGAATAAAATAGAGTCACTGTCCTGATGAGAAGGTCTAGTCAGTGGGTGGACCTTACCCACCTAATTTCAGCACCTTTCAGTCATGGCTTTTCAATTCTTTCACGTTATCTTCTATGTTACCTCTACTGAGAGATCCTTCTGGGATGGGTTTATGAGCATGTCACTCTGTTGTTTAATACTATGAAATGGCATTACTCTATCACTCCTACTATGTTGTTGTTGTTGTTGTTAACTGCTGTCGAGTCGCAGGCGACTCATAGCGACCCTATGAAGGAGAGTCCTCGACGCTTGGGTGCCTTTCATCCTCTCTCCAGGTTCATAGGGTTTCCGGAGGCAAGCTATTATGGAAGTGGATGCCAGTCCTCCTTACACACTTGTTTAATCGGGGAGCTCCACCCCACTCTCAGTCCGCATTGGGTAGCCTGGGCGATTATGGCTGTCTCCTCCCTCCTCTTCTTCTCCTTTTGGACTTGAAGCCACTGCTGCCTTCAACCCAAGGCCAAGCGTGGCTTCCCTGGCTCCTGGAGGCAGAGTCGTCTTTCTCCAGAGACCGCCACAACACAACACAACTCCCACGTACACAGCATCATGCTCTCTGGCCAAAGGATCACAGCCATCACTCCTACTATAGGCAGTAATTTAAGATGTAGCCTCTTGCCTCTTCAGCTAACTTGACTCACCATTCAGCACTTTATTTTTCTTCCTACATACAAGCTCTAATATATTATAAGCAAAGCAAATGAACACCAAAAAACAAAACAAAACAAAAAAAGAGGCCTGAGCTAATTTCAGAGTGGACACTAATGCTAGGGCACCACCTCAGAGCAGGGCTTCCAACTAACTCACTCCAATTCAATCCCTGCTGAGAATTTACATTTCCACCCCAGATACACTTTTACCCATCTCAAAAGGACTTGGAAATGGTTTGAACTAATTTAGTCATCATCAAAACTTTGAAGTCCGGAGACTCGCGTTTTCTAAGTCCAGGTGAAGTGAAATGACAATTGGAATGAGAAAGAAAAAAAAATTTACAGGTTGATCCTGGAATGAGAGACTGACTTGTTTTAGTCTCCTGAAAAGGGAAGCTTGGAAAAGCTGCCGTGTGAACCCTTCCCGGAGTCTGATGTGGGAAACTGGATTACTGCTGGGACTGTAGGGAGTGACACACATCCAAACATCTGCCATCTCTGAGCCAGGAAGTGTTGTTTCTAACGCTACTGATCAAGCGAGGTGGTCGCTTTGCAATGTATGCACACTGCCTTAATTGTCTAGTAAAGAGGTTGGATTTCTAGCGGGGAAATGACGCTGACTTTTCCTGTTCTGGTTACTACTCCAGTCCACCCACATTTTCCACTCTGATATTCCATTACTCGCCATAACTGAACTGGGAAGAACCCCTTTGAAGCCCTGCTTTCTATCATTCTTGCCGTTAGTCAGATCCATCTAACCAATTCCGAGCCATGAAATGTGAGCCTAATTGATTTCTGTTTTCTCGAGACAGAGGTTTTGATCAACTTCGCGCCAAGTCTCCACTCTTTCTCTTCCCTTGCCATAGTCATTGAGGAAGGGCTGGTGGTACAGATGGTGTCACTGTTATATCTGTCTGCCAGGGTCCCTGGGTGACAGTGTCTTGCTGAGCCTCTTGCTGGCAGGCGTGGGACATTTGGTGTGAGAAATATATTGTGCTGTGAATTGAGATACGGAGGCTGTATATTGTGGATCGTAACAGGCTATCTAGTCTATTTGGTAAAGTGAAGAGAATGGGTAAACAGCATGAGAAGGGAATATTTACACCTAGAAAAGTGCTGAGAAATGAATATTTTTTTAATTGTGTGTGTGTGTGTGTGTGTGTGTGCTGTCAAATCAGATCTGACTGTTAACAGGAGGAGATTGTCCCTCCTTCTCCAGCAGAGCATCTGGTGGATTCGAACCATGTTCCCATGCTCCTCTTGGATTGCAGTGCAGCTTCTCGCCACTAGGCCACCAGAGCTCGCTGAGAAAGTAATACTTTTTTTGGTAAGGTCAACTTTAGGACCTGTGAGCAAGAGCCTTATTTGCTGAAAAAGAATTGTAAGCAGGAGCCTTATTTTCAGAAAAGCATAGAGGATTCTGAGCAAGTTAGGATTGTGAGCAAGAGCCTTATTTGCTGAAAAAGCATAGAGGTGAATGATGTAAGAGCTAAGTCTGCAGAAATGGGGGGGGGCTATAGGAACCTCACTATAGGCTAAATGAGATTGTCAAAGTTGCCCCTCCTTAATCTGTGAGCATTATCTTCCTAATTCTCTGACTTCAGCAATGAGCTCGAGTGTGTCAGAAGTTGTGAGGATGGCGCAGGACAGGAGAGGGTTCAGATTTGTTGTTGGTACCGTCCCTATGAATCGTTCTTCGCTCAGCACCTAACAAAAACAACAACACTGCTCAGCCAATGCTTTCAAAAAACGTCATGTCTGCAGACACTCCAATCCATTCCCTAACCGCGAAGAAAGCATGATTGTCACGGCTGTCAGAGAATCACTTTCTCTCATAAAACACTTCACAGTGATTCCTGCGTTAATAATGCCTTTACAAGACAAGAAATAGATATGTGGGTTTAAATGGGGGAGTGAAAGTGGATAATGCCGCTAGGATACCCAACTCGGTTACCATTATTGATGCTGCAAAGAACTGAAATCATCAACTGTAGTTACCACCCAGTATAATTTTTAAAGTACTTATAAAAACCTTTTAACACTTGTCATGGTTCAAGTAGTTGGCAAGGCCTGAATTTTACTTTGAGCTTCAGATTTGGAAAATCAAGGAATTCAAAGTGAATCTCAGCCAGCGTCCCTTAGTCTCCTGCGGCTTTCCCCTCAGACTATAAATGGATTCTGTTTTTGAAAGCAAGCCCAGATTTCCTTAAAACATGTTCCAGTCTCTTCAGATTCACTGAGGGTATATTTCAAATGAAGGCTGTACTTTTCTCTGCACCCCCTTCTGGAGATTCCTTTTTGTGAGCACTCCAATTCCCTCGGATGGGGCAGGGCCCCTCTTGCTCAGTACATGTCAGAGCCATCAGTACACATTTCAACTCAACTCCCAAGATGAATTGCAGTTTGACTTCCCGTTGGCCAAATGTCAAAAGCAAGTTATTCAGGGTGAACTTCCTTGAAAAGATCTGCCAACTGGTCTACTGGCCTCCTTATCGTGAACAAAATGATAGGAATCAAAAATGAGGAGGCAGGTCAATCTCACGGGCTCTGTTTCCTTTTAGGCCATTGCTCTGCACAGCTTTCCAAGACCCTATAACATCTTCCATTCTAAATAGATACTAAGGAGAGATTGAATGACAGTATTGACATACTGCACACTTTATCGTCCAGATAATCAGTAAGTGTTGGCCAATTTTCACTTACTATATTTCTTTGGTTTTCTAAAAATGAGATAGTCACTTCCTTATACCAGACACAGATCTC
Organism: Elephantulus edwardii; assembly: GCF_000299155.1. NCBI lineage: Eukaryota > Metazoa > Chordata > Mammalia > Macroscelidea > Macroscelididae > Elephantulus > Elephantulus edwardii. The sequence continues at coordinate 11,074,148 of NW_006399751.1, read as the reverse complement.
ATTGAGTGCTCCCAAAATGACATCACATCTGAATTTTTTTGGTAGAGAAAACCATTCTTATCTCATATTGAGCTTCTGACCACTCAAACACAGTTTTTGCTATTTTGTATAAAGGGTATTAATGGCATTGTCTGAGAGTATTAATTGTGCTCCAAAGCCTTCCTATTGTCATTTCTAGCAATAAACTAAAGGGCTCTATTTTCAAATCTACCTCACTCTATATTTTGAGGAAACTCTTTTTTATTTTTTAAAAACATACAAAGATTCTTTTTATTTAAAAGATCGTAATAAGGGAGAAGGAAATAAGGAGAGATGGTGATGGTGAAGGGAGAGCTTTGTAGAGGAGAGAGACACTAGAATTGTATTTCTGCTTCAATTAATTCCGCAGAGATAGAGTACCAGCCTTCAAGCTTTTTTTTGCAGCTTTTTAAAAAAAAATTAATTTTAGTAAACATTTACAGAGATTTTGGATTTCCATTCATTCATTGCTGCACTTTTCTCCCTGCCCATCCCTCCCCACCAATTCGCTTTGAGGAAACTCTTTAGTGAGACCTGGCATCAAATTTTTTTAGTTTGTAAAAACTGGGATATGAATATTATGAAAAAAAGAAAGAAAGAAATTGTTGTCACTCTGTTATACAGACGAGGGAATAGAGAATCAAAGAATAAAGTTCGTTTCAGGGAGGCCACACAACATAAACAGGATTATTTACCCTGATTGTTCTTTTTTGCCTCCTTCCCCCTGCGCTCCAGCTATCTCTACTTGCTACAGTCCCTAAGCACTCTGGGAGTTTTAATAGCCTGCTTTGCACATGCCATTTGAACTCTCAGGAGTGCCCTTGATCTCCCCACTATGTTCTTTTTACAAACACTCTTCCACTTTACCTTCAACGTCGAGTTCAAGTGCCACTTCCCCATCTGTATAGGATGGACAAGACCTATTGATGTAAGAATTAGTGGAGATAATGCATGTAGTGTCCCTGACTGTAATTTCATGAAATAAAACTGTCTGATAGTATTGCCACGCGGTATTTAAGACAATATAATTTGGAGCTAATGGTAACTGTTTTACAGTAATCTGTGATATTTAGTTAATTGTTTGAGTGGAAATGGATAATTAAGGAGAGATACCAACAGTTGAGGAAGTTGTCATTGTTGTTAGATGCTGCTGAATCATTTCCAACTCTCCATGGCCTGACATACAATAGAACAAATTGCTCCCAGTTCCTCCAGCAGCCTTGCAAGGCTTGCTATGTTTGAGTCCATTGTTATAGTCACCGGGCCAATTTATCTTATTGAGGATTATCTCCTTTTTTATTGATTCACAACTAAGTATGATGTCCTTTCAATAACATACCCAAAGTACAAGAAATAAAATCATGCTATTCTTGTTTTGAGCAGGAGTCTGTCTGCACCTACTTCAAGACTGATTTGATCATTCTTCTGGAAGACCACGGTGTATTAAGTATTTTTTTGCTAAAACCATAATTCAAATGCATTTATTCTTCTTCTATTTCCTTACTCATAGTGTTATTAAATGACATGATAGAGCACTAGAGTAAAACTAAGCCCTTATCCTGGGTTACTAGGCTTCCTTATGCTAACTTTTCTAGTTATTCTAAGACCTACTTTTTCTCTTGCTCAAGGCACACTTTTATTTTTTCTTCTTGATTTTCTCCAGACTAATTAACTTGTTCAGACTTTAGGTCCTTCTTAATATCTCCTTTCTATCATGTTCTACCTTTTCCTTCTCACATGCTTTTAGTCAAAAGTCTACTTTCTCAAATACTCAAGATAAATTATTTCCTTCTCAGTTGTAGTCTCCTCACATCTTCACAGGAGCCACATGTATCTCACTAGTTCATGTGCATAATTGATGTGCAAATGCTTTATTATCTGTTTCCAACTCAAATATGAAAGTAGTATTAAGGAGAGCAACCATATCAATTTTGTCTGGTGGCCTAGTGGCAAGAAGCTGTGCTACAATCCTGAAGGCATGGAGTTCCAGGTCACTAGCTGCTCTGCAGGAGAAAGATGGGACACCTCCCGTTTAGTTAATTACCTCTGAAAACCCACTGGAAGGTCAGCTATGTTTTGATTCTAATTTGGCGGTACACAACAACAACTGTATCTTTAGGGACCTCCAATGGCCATAGTGAGTCATGCTGCTATCATAAAGCCAGCTCCTCTCTGATGGGCCATATCCTCCTTTAGTATGATTGTTGCTTGTGAAAACCACTGGAGGGCCAGCTATGGCTCTATTCTGATTTGGCAAGGAGGTTTGTTTAGATTGTTTGTGTTTTTTGTGTTTTATTGTGTCTTTGGAACACAATGTATCACATTGTTGATGGTGTTTCCGGTCAGTATCAATGGACGGTGATGCCACAGGGTATCAGGCTTGTGACTTTTACAAGAGGACTGTCACTGTCTTATTTCTGGGGACCCTTGGAGTGTATTTGAATGTCAACTTTTTTGTTCACAATGCGTAACAATTTGTACCAGAAGTAGTCATTTAAATACATAACAGGTATCCAAGAAATTTTGTCGAATGAAAAAAAAAAATAAAATGAAAGAATGAAAGAAGACCATCCTAACCTAATAGACTGGTGAGTCGTCATTTGGAAGAGGGAGAAGACTATCAAAATTAAAGTAGGATGTAGCTTACCCAAATAGTTTCTGTTTACTGCCCCCAAGTCATGGAATACAATATACAACAGAAACTGACTATTGTGATCCATAGGGGTTGTACTGCATGATTTTTTAGAAGTATATTATGAGGCTTTTTAAACTATTCTCTCTTATTCTAGAAGCTTCAATGAAAGATTGCTATGCTCAAAGTACTTTGTCTGAGAATTAAGCTTGGGTCTCTCTCCCACATGGAACATAAGATTTCTATGACAGAATCATTGTCTCTCTCTAGTTCATTAATATACGTGGCTAATTCATAGACCATTGCTTTACATTTCTGATACATTTTTCTTCTCCCTAACTCCTGCTCTTCACCACTGGCATTTGCAGTGTCTGCAGACATAGACAAGGAGCACTGGTGGCCTACCAGCACGAAGCATTGCTGCAATTCTGAAAGCATGTGGTTTGAATCAGCCAGATGCTCTGTGGGAGAAGAATGGGCGCTCTCCTCCCACGTGACTTACGGCCTCTGAAAACCCACTGGAGGGTCAGCTATGACTTGGCTCCAACCCAATGGAATAAATAGGCAGCAGCAGAGATACAATTGGTTCAGACAACTTAGAGAGAAGGTACTACTGGCATCTAGTGGGTATAGAATAGAGATACTGTTAAGTATATTCCATTGTACTAATATATCCCACAATAAAGAATTATTTGGTCCCAGATATTGATAGTGCCAGGGTTGAGATAAAGATCCTTCCTCAGCAACACACTATTCTATTTTACTCAGTATTTATAACTATCTCTTTTCTATTTACTCTATAGTCTGGCCCTTCTTGGTTTTTATGTAACTTGGACACATTGCAGTCTTTTCCAGAGTTGCAGGGCTTCAAAGCTTTCCCATATTCTTTGGAAAAGCTGCCAATGAAAGTCAGACATACTGGCCTGAGACTCTGTAGCTGAGTTTAAGAGGGTTGAAGACTCACATTGTATTATCCAGGGTTACTTGAGTAAAACACTGCAGGTACAAGCAAACTAATGCTAAACATTCAGATCCAAGATATAGGAGTGGGAGGTTCAGACTGAACTCACTTGGATTCTGCTGAAACTGCCACTTGGAGTAACTTCTGTACTTCGTCTGTCTGTTCACATCCTCACTGGTAAGTACAACTACCCTAAAAATATTAGAATTGGCTCAATTTGACCAACTCAGCAATGTACATTTCCCACCCCCCCCTTTTTATTTGACTTGCAAGAAACAAACTTTAATGAGATTTTATAGTCTCTTGAAGCCTGGGGACTTTTCATCTATACTTTTGTCTTATAAAACCTTGAATAAGAAACAAAAATTGATGAATTCCAACCAATTTGAGCTTCATCATTTATAGCTGCATAGCAGAAGATGCTGGGCACATTTCATGTCTAATGATTTAATTCTAATTAGTGTTTATAATTACAGTCCAACTTCAGTAACATACTGTTAAATGAGCACAGAAATATATTTATTGATTCACGCATAACAGCACAACATCATGTATTCAGACATTTTCCAAATAGCTAGATATGTAACTACACGTTTTCTACATTTTTATCACATTCTTTGATTGTGATCCTTTTTTATGGTTCATACTGTGATAATGAGTCTTCTAAATTGCTATTTGTAATAAATTTTGGGTAAGATTATTCACTTTTTGTTGTGTATTTTATTTTATTCTATGAGTGCAGGACCCTACAGAGAGTGACAAATTGAGAGAAATAAACATTTCAGAGAAAACAGATCTCCAGAGATTTGGAAAGAGCAAGAATTGACAATACAAAGGGCTTCAAGTGTGCCAAGTGGCCATCATAACTCACTCCACATTTCAAAAGGGAAAAAACAAATCAAGTTTTGATGACTTCACGGAGCCTTTTGTTTACTGAGAAGGTTTCATTGTGGATTGGCTATAATTATTGTCAAGATTTCTTTGAAGAGCAACTTATTTCTCTCACTGAAATTTATAGTCTAGAGCAAGAAAGACAATTTGGAGTCAGCTGATAAGGGAGGATTGGCGGTATTAAGGAAATAACCTGAGATTATGAGATTTGCCAATGGCAGAGCAGACATGAGAGTCCTCATTTCCGGAGTCCTAGTACAAAGTGTCATAGCTCTTAATGAGTTGCTCTGTTAACTCAAAGGGGTTGCCTCTCTGGCTGTTCACATCTAACAGTGGCTATGCAGAAGCGGGATGGGTAAAATCTCCCCCAGAGCAATTTACAGCCTCTCAAAATCAACTATAAGTAAGTTTGGACCCAATGACAATGATCTAAGTTAATTTAATACAAGGTGTTAAACACTATACTTTGAGAGTTGTATTATGACAGTGTATGAGGCAACTATTAGACATTTGAAGGCAAAATCATGCGATCATTCTTTAGAGCAGATTCAGTCTGGCTTGCTAGACAAAGTGGGGACTATCAAAGTTGAAAGGACACTTAATGATACAGAATTAATTTTCTGTTTTCTTAATTAAGAAAAATAAAGTTTTGGTTTATAAGCATATTCAAATAGTAAAAGTATACTTTTCTGTCACAAAAATTACTTGACTATTTTGTATTATTGCACCTCTATAACTAAGGGGAATGAATATACGTTGAATTCTGTATGCAGAGGCTCTTTGTCTGACTGAAGGATACTCTGAGATTCCACCTTTGGTCTGATGTCTTATCAAGGATTTTTTTTTTTACCTTCACAACCGCACTTTAGACCACACTTTCCTTAGGGAGCTCCTTTGCCCCAAAACCATTTCTTAATTTTAGCATCTTTTACCATCTGGGGAGGTTGAAAATTTCCAACACCTTCATGTCCTAGTTCCTTCACATTTAACAGTTCTTCTTGTAGGATTACTTCTCTCTTTTTGTCTTTTATTGTACTTGTTGTTAGGTGCCATTGAGCAGGCATCAGCTTTGGTAGATTTTAGGAGGCAGTAAATTGCACAGGAGGAGAATGCCCATCTTTCTTCCACAAAGAAGCTGGTGGATTCAAACCACCTGGATTTGTGTTGGTAGTGCAACTCCTTACCACTGGGCAATCAGAGATTCCTTTTACTGAACTTAGCAAGAAGACATTAAGCAGTTGTTTGAGATTGTGACTGGAAATCTCCAGAGCTAGACTTCACCAGCTGCACCTTCCACATAACAGCAGACAATACTGTTGCTAAACTTTCTGCAACTGTTTAACACATATCTCCTTTCTTCTGACCTCAAGTTATGTGTTTCTCACTTTCTTTAAGCCAGACTTCACTGATAAGCGCCTCAAAGTTCACATTTTGACTAATGACCTCTGTCCAAGGTAATTCAAGCTTCTTCTGACATACTTTTCAAATTCCTGCCAGACCCTTCTCAGTTCAAAGTCCACTTCCTCCTTTAGCATCCCACTGTTGGTACCAAAATCTCTCTTGATTTTCTATCACTAGATAACAAATTACCCCCAAATTCAGCAGCTTAAAACAACAGAGCTCCCCTTAGCACTCTCATTCCAAAATTCTCTCCTTGAAGCTATCCGTCAACTAACACTAGATTGTGTTATTAAATAGATGTTTTTGTTTTGTACTGTCCAGTGCGGTTGCTGTGAGGCTGAACACTGTGACAGTGACGTGTCAAATGTGTTAATTGTTGGTTACCCAATGCGGACAGAGAGTGGAGTGGAGTGGAGCTCCCCAGTTAAAACAAGCTTGGAAGGAGGAGTGGCATCCACTTCTGTAATAGCTTGCGTCTGGAAACCCTATGAACCTGGAGAGAGGATGAGAGACACACAAGTGTTGAGGACTGTCCTTCATAGGGTCACTATGAGTCACCTGCGACTCAACGGCACTTAACAACAACAACAACAACAACAACAACACACACACACACACACATATGACCTCACTGCTGTTGAATGAGAACTGATTCCTAGCTGATCCTTATGTGATTCTCAGGTCTCAAATTACACATCTTTCTCTGAAAGAACTGCTGGTGGATTGAAGCTGCTATAGAGGCTCAATGTTTGGGTTAACATTACAACTCTCTATGGAGTAGGCCATGATAGAAATTGTATATATGAGGATAAGAAAGACATTATCTTAGTTTATAAATAAGGCTGTTTTTCTTGAGCACCATCGAGTCAAAACCAATCCATAGCTGACCTTCCAATGGGTTTTCAGAGGCTGTTAATTGCCTGAGAGCAGATTCATAAGTAAGGTATGGACCATTTATTCCAAGTGTCCTTTCAACTCCTTGGTTTAGTGTATTTTAAATAGAAACACATTTATTCTATTTCTGGCTCTTTTTCTGTGCTGGAAATTATATTTTTGTTACCATAGGTTCAAAGTCTACTACTATGATTATTTTGTTTAATTTCTTTCTTCATACCTATTCAATCTCTATCTTGGGTAAATTATTCTAGAAGCTGGACCCTGTGAAGAAGAGTGTGGCAGCAAGATTGACGGAAGACTCATCAATAACCTATATTATGCAGGTGATAAAATCTTGCTTGATGAATGTGAGGAGGATTTGAAGCACTTGCTGCAGAAGATCAAAGAATATAGTCTTCAATATGAATTGTATCTCAATGTCAAGAAAACAAACATTCTTACCACTGGACTAATAAAAAACACCATGATAGATGTAGAAAACACTGAAGGTGTCAATGACTTCAACTTACTTGGATCCATAATCAGCAACACCCTTGGGACCAACAATCAAGAGATTAGAAGTATTGCACTGGGAAAGTCTACAGTCAGAGGCCTCTCCAAATGACTGAGGAGCCTTGATGTCAGAGGTACTCTTGATTCAGGCCAGTGTATTTTCAATCACTTGGAATACATGTGAGAGCTGGACAAAATTTAAAAAAAAAGGATGACAGAGGAAGAATTGATGCCTTTGAACTGCGATGTTGGAAGAACAAATAGGTAGGTACGTCTTTGAGAAGATGCAGCTAGAGTGCTTCTTTGAAGCAAAAATAACAACTCTTCATCTCACATATTTTCAACATGTTGCTAGGAGAGGCTATTCCTCAGAGAAGACATACTTAGAAAGTATCAGCAGGGTTAGTCAAAGAAAAGACCCTCAACTAGGGGGATTGACAGAGTGACTACAGCAAAGGGCTCAAATAGATCAGAGATTTTCAGGACAGAATACAGTTTAGATCTGTTGTTCAAAGGTTTACTTTGAGTTGTACTCAACTCAAGGGAACCTAACAACCACAACAATATTCCTTTTATAATGTATATGCCCTTTTATAATGTGTATATGTATCCTTTTATAATGTATCTAAACATTTTATGTAAACTATTTAATTCATATTTTAAGCCATAGCAAAATCGACTTCCTAATCATTTGTTTCCCCAAACAATGCTGGGATTTATTTTTCCTTACAACAAAGTTGACTACTGCTATTATTTGTACATTTTACTGGTGTATAGATTTATTTTAAAAACACATAAGCAATGGTAAAGAAAGCTTTGGTACACCGGCTGCTACCATTAGGTCCCATCAGGTCAGCTATAACTCATACAGACTTTATGAACAACCATTGGAAAAATTTCCCTGTCCTGCACCTTCATAAATTGCCTATAAAACCAACTACTTCAAAAAGTAGAAGGTCATCTAAAGAGAGGAAGACCTCCATTGAGCTGGACTGACATAGTCACAGCAGCAATGGCTAGCACGGCTGAGAACACCAGGAGAAAGAATACTGCTCTATGTCCACTCCTTTCAGGGTCGCTTGCCGTAGTACAAAGAGCCTGGGCTTAGAATCAGACATAACAGCATACCAAACCACACTGTAGCATTCTTCCTGTCCCTGGACCATCCCAACTTTGTTTCTACCTTAGAATCTTTACATTTGATAGTAGCTCTATTTAGAATTCTCTTCCTTCCAAGTTCAACCATCTGGACACTTGAATGCAAATTGCTCCTTACCTCTTTGTGTAGATCTTGGATCAGCCTTGTTAAAGCAGGTCTATCACATTTGGTGCAACAGTTCACTACATTTCTTTTGCCTCCATAGCATAAAATTAGAGGCAAATATTTTAGGTTACAACAGATATAAGCTTTTAAAGTGCATCTATAAATTTCATCAGTAATTTGGTCTGTGACATAAATGCATTAATGTTGCTTTGAGTTATGCCCAACTTACTTTCATAAAGTAGCCTAAAGTACTTAAATAATCTGCTTCACTATATGTTAGAACACATGAATTTTTTTTCTTTCTATTTGAAAATAAAATAAAAAAGTTCATTATAACTAATAAGGTACATAGTACCTGGAACCTAAGGGTATCTAACAGACTGGTGGACACCATATAAATCCACAATACTACACAAGTAAAATGAAATGGTGCATTTTACTATTTATGCCTGATATCTGTGCGTAAACAATTCTATGTAAGCGCAGGTGATTGATGAAGAAAACATCACTGATTGAGCTGACTGCAACTACATCTAGGAGTAATCCTGCTGGTTTAATTTGGCTTGCTAGTTTTCTCTCTCTTCTTTAATGTTGTTATCATCTGAGGTGGGTAAATATGTATTATACACAGGGGAAAATGAGTAACATAACTTTAAATGCCTAGATCAGGTGACCAAAGGTGTTTAACTTCTCTCAGTTAACATGTTTCTATTAAAGAGAGGCTTAAAAAAATACACCTTACTCTCCATGGGAAAAACATGCCATTACCTCTTTAAAACGTGTATCCATCTTAAAAGAAGTTTGAACCATTTTCTTCTCAAACATTCTCGATATTCTTGGAAAGGTTACACATGAGGTATTTTTAAACATATATAAACCCAATACAAGAGTTTGTTCAGCATTATTTAAGGGAACCAAAATCTTGAACAATATTTTTTGTTGCCTGGGAGAAGAGTGTAAAATTTTAATAAGTCAGGTGGCATTGATAGCTGAACAAACCATCAGGTAAGTCATATATAGCTTGGCATGTGTCTGTCAGAACAGAACAGTTTTGGATTCCCCCCCCCCGCTGCATGATTAATAATTGGTATCTAAATATACCATACAGCTGACTTTTGTCAGCGTCCTTTGACATACAAAGCTAGCATCCCAGTGCAGAGCAAGCGACTTAAGGGATAACGGGTCTAATATCTATTGGCTGCCTTCTAAGTATCATCCTTCTAGTCTATGTTATCATGGTCAATTTAAAAATTAACCAGATATTTTCTCTTTCATTTTTGGGAACAAAATGTTCACATAGCTCTATCTGGAGGAAGCTCTGATGTGCAGATCTTCCTGTCACATGACTCATTATAAAAAAAAACAACAAACAACTTTTTCCCCCTTGTGGTTGAAAATACAAAGGAGGGAAACACACACCAGTGAACAATTTGTTCATGTACCTTTCAGCCACATTGATTACATTTTTGCAGTTCTCATGCTTGTTTCAAAGTTACCCCACATACCTTGTTTCTATAGCCCCAGGACCTAGAGGTAAATTCTGGAAGAACAAATGCAGGTTGATTTACCGTAAAAGTAAATGAAACCAACATTTCTATTTAATATATTATAGTCAGTGTCACATAGAGAAAATATGTGTACATTCACACTGTCTTAAACCTATGTAAGGAAATTCTTTTAAGAACTTAACATTAGTCTGACTGCTTTTATCTGTGAAATGTGATATTTATCTGCTCTGCAAAGCTGCTAGTATTATTCTTTTGCTTGTACTGTACTTAAGTTGATTTTTCTCCCCCAAAAGCATTTAATCATGTTTTAGATCTGATTTTTATTTTCTTTTAAAAGCACACCAATTTTCCCCCTTCAGAGGTCAGTTAGTTTACATTAGAATAGCATCTAAATTGACCAAATACAGAGCTAGAGTATTATAAAATGCTAAGTTCTAACATATCTACTCATTAGATTTTTACCAACAACACTAATCCTGATATCTCACAGGTTTGTAATCCAATCAAAGATCTTTTCAGGAAAAAAATTAACTTCAATATATCTTGTGTTCGTACCACCCCAAATCCACAGTTTTAGAGGAAATTCCAATTCCTAACAGCTCTCCATTGAGTGCCTAAAGCTGTAAACTAATCGAGAAGAGACTGTCCATCTTCCTTCCGGGGGCATCTAGTGGATACAGTCAACTGACCTTTGGTTAGCCCAATAATAATGCACTGCGTGCCAAACAGCGTGAATCATTTCATTTGCACAGGTCTTTGTCCATTACCTAGCGACTGGATAGTCAAGGTGTGGTGTATTCATGCAACAGACACACCTTTCAACTCACAGGAGTCTGTTCAACTCATAGTGACCATACATGGACAGCATACAAGTGCTATGATTGTTTGCAAGTCTGTAAGTTCGAAAAACAGATCGCTGGGTCTTAGTAACACAGCTTAGTTACAGAGAGCTTTAATCACTTCAACACCAGGAGGAAACCATGCCAACAGAGTGAATAATTTTCCAAAGTATTCTAAGTGAAAAAGACAGACATTAAACCTCCCTACTTCATGATGATTCCATTCATAAGCCAGGTCCCCAAACCAAACTGGTATTTGTTTGATAATAGAGCTATGCAGAATTTGTAGGGTGATGGGAAAGTTCAAAAACTGGATTGTTGTAGTGGGTTGCTCAGCTCTCTATACATGTACAAAAATTGAGTTATATACTTCTAATCAATGAGTTTTGTAATATGTAAATGAGATCTCAATAAAGCTAGTAAAAACTCTGAAAAAGATAGGGTTGGAGAGGAACTGAATGATACAATTATAACACTATATTGATAATATTGAAGCTGGGGTATGGGTTGACACTATTATGTCTACTTCTCTGTGTTTGAGAACCTAAGAGGAAGTGTTATTTCAACAACGCACTAGGTTAATAAACTTAGGACTCAAGAAACATTAGCAATATTTGTGATTGCAAGAACATTCAACAAACATTAGCAATATGTGTGACTGTGTCTCTAAAAGCTGGAGAAAGTGAATTTCCCTGAAACTTCATTTCATCCTTCAAAGCTGTAGCTTATGCAAGATATCCAAGGTTAAATGTTCACCTTGATTCTGAAAGTAAAAGCCTATTGATCTATATTAGAAATAAGCTACTTGTGTGTGTGAGAGAGTATGTGTGTTACAGACACAAATATTAGTGTAAAAAAAAAACCCCTGAAGGAAAGCTATAGCATGTCAATTAGTGTCCCCCAGAACATTAGGAAACATTCATTTTTATTAACCATATTTATACCAAAGAACTATCATGTTTCTTGATCTATTTCCTTTGTTCATTTCTCCCTTTTTTATTTTCCCCCTCTCTCCTTCCTTACTTTCTTCTGGTTCTGCATTAGAAGAAAAGCTAAAATTACAGTTTCTCTTTTTTTTAAAAAAAAAAAAAATGTATTGTGAATGGCAACATATACTATACATATTCAGCATGGGGAACACGTATGCTCTTTTGTAAAAAATAAATCATAGCAACATTTTTTTTTAATTTAAAAATGGACTTAGTTGAAAAGAGAAGAACGGCTATATGTTTCTCAAATTTCTACCAGTTCATTTTGGCTTCTAATCTCTTTCCCTGTCCTCACAACTGCTTTCTTTGTGACTTCTTCAGTGACGGGGCTCAAGATACTTAGGATTGTGAGTTACTGTAATAAAAGTATTTTACCAGGGGAAGCAGGTGGCAGTCAGATCGTAATGGATGTGTGCACCGTCTGATCACGCCGCCGCACACTCTTTCCTATTAGGAAGTGGTTCCACACTAACAGACTAAATTGGATGATTTGAAAGGACATGTCTCTCAAGTTGCCAATATGTATAAACCTCTTATTTATAGGGGCAGCGGAAAAGCTACAGGTATGCCGGCGCTGCAAGTTCAGACCTTGGCTGCGTTAAAGTTATTAGACATGTTTTAGTAAGGCTGTTTAACCTTCTTGAAACTCAGTTGACACATCTGTCAGTGTGGATGAGGATGCTAACTTCCAAGGCTATTTTAAAAGATCAGAGAAGTTGATACATGCCCGATGCCTGGCATCCAATAGGGACTCAATCTGTGGTGATGTTTTTGTTCCGTTCTGTTCTGTTCTGATTTGGTGCCCTTCTTGGGCTCTTGATAATTAGTACAAGCATGAAATAAACAACGCTGTCAAAGTGAGTAGATAGTTAGTGGCTTTAAGGGTAATGATTAAACACAATAGTTAATAGAAGTAATAGATAACGTTTGCTGAGGACTTGCTGTGTGCTAGGCATTCTTGTTAGAACTTTACAAGTATTCCTTTGCATTAAAAAGGATTCTTTCTTCCTGAGTCTTAAATCTACATTTTATCAATGAGGAAAGAAAGGCAGAGTGGTTAACGCGCCTTGTCCGGTGTTATTTAAACAATGAGCGATGTGATTTAGAAATGGAAGCAGGCAGTTTGTCCTTGTATGTTGTCAGTGGCTCTGCGTCATAGCGACTCTGCACGACAGACAGACCCAAACAACGCTCACCGCATGCGGAGGACTCTTTTCACGGTCCTGTGCCATTCTCGCAGTATGTGTGTGGATTCTTTTCTCAGCGTTCTTGTTCAAGCAACTTCTGAGTGTTAGATGAGTTCTTCCAGATAAATCCCTTAAAACATTGATTATTGTCTGCCAGATTGTACACTAAGGATTGTAGTTAGATGGTCACATTTAACTTTCATGACTTTTACTTCCCTTCAGTTCCAGAGACTCTTGGGATCTCTGGTAGCCTAACGGACAAGGAGTTGCACTACCGATCGAAAGAGTGGTTGGAATCCACCAGCTGCTCTGAAGGAGGAAGACCAGCAATTCACTCTTGTACAATTTGCTGTCTCCCAAAAGCCTACTGGTTGAGGTTTGGTATTCTTTGTTTTTTAGAGGCTGGAAGTCTAAATTCAGGAGGGCACCAGGGCCTCTCTTCCCTGGCTCCTTGTCTAAACCCTCATGTTGACTTTAGGAGGAGACCTTTCCTAACTTCTTTCAACTCTGACAGCCCTGGGTATTTCTTGGCACTCCTTCCTTTGCAGATGGAGTCCTCCATGGCCTCTCCCTGCTGCAACTCTATCTGTGTCTATGAAACTTTTTTCCAAGACATGATTGAGAAGATACCAGGTTGGGTGCCTCCTCTACCCTGGTAAAACTTAACACCGTAAGAACAGATGCATTACTCTCCAAACCACTGTCTTCAGTATTCACTCATGAACTCCCTGGCTTTGTCCTGTGGAGAGGCTGGTGTTTATAACGGCACACAGTACGCCTGCAAAGCACCTTCACATTCAGACGCCCAAATCAGCCATCAGATCAGTTCTGTCTAATGGCAACATTTCGCTGATGTCTGAGGCTGTGGATCTTAAAAGGGAAGAGACTTTTTCTAGGAGTGCTTCGTGGGTTCATCTTTCAGGTAAGAAGCCCGACACTGAGCGTGCTAACCCACTGAGGCTTCTTTTCACAAGTAAAAGGGCAGAGAAGTCAATACAACTGTTTTGTACCAGCAGCCAGGAAATCAAGAGACAAATTTCACTGGGAAAGTCAGCTGTCAGGGACCTAGCCAGAGTACTGAAGAGCAACGATGTCAGGCTGGAGACTAAGGTGCTCCTGATCCAGGCCATAGTCTTCACAGTTGCATGCTGTGTGTTGGAGAGCTGGACAGTGACTAGGGGTGACAGAAAGAGAAGTGATGCCTTTGAGCTGTGGTGCTGGAGAAGAGCGTTAAATATACCAAGGACTGCTAGGAGAACAAACAGGTTTGTCCTGAAGAGGGTGAAACTGGGCTGCTGTTTGGAGGCAAGGATTCTGAAGCTTCGTCTGACCGACTTTGGGCATGTAGCAAGGAGAGACCAGCCCTTGGAGAGGAACGTCATGTTTGGGAGAGTGGAAGGACAGCACAGGAGAGGAAGACCCTTGATGAGATGGATTGATTCAGTAATTGGGGTAATGGGAGTGGTTGTGTCAGAGGAAATGAGGTTGGCAGAGGTTAAAGCAGAGTTTAGGGCTCTTGCACATAGGGTCGCTATGAGTCACAAGCAACTCGATGGCACATAACAACAACATACCAACAGCCTTAGTGACCTGAACAGAACCATTTAAACAAATCCCTTAATGCCAAAACAGAGTAAGACTATTATTATAGCATTATGGCCCAGAGGTTTACAAAGAGTTGGGGGAAAAACACTAAATATGAATCTCTCCTCTTTGTCAGACATTGTACAATTGCAAGTTGATAAGGGAAGAAATTAATGGTGTGCAACAAGTCCCATAGTGCTGTCTAATTCGGAGGATTTCTCGTTGCCATTCTAGTAACAATTCGCTACCATTTTCCTTTCTTTCCTCCAGAAATTTTGCCATTTCACTTTTATTGTCCTGGCTTTAATTTTCTGGAGATGGAGGAATCTGCAATCTGAATTGAAATAATTTCATGCAGTGTATGCTTGACTGACTTTGTTGACAGTGACAAATCTAAGCCAACTGTGATTATTCCAAAATAGTGTCTCAAATAAAGCAGAGTAACTTCGCCCAAGCATTTCTTACAAGAATGATAGTACGTTCCCACTTCTGAGTACCTGGTTTACCAAATTGAGAATAATCCCTTCTAAGAGCTTAGGAAAGTTATGACCACTCTGCACCTCAGTTTTTTCATCTGAAACTCAGAGAAAAGAGTGCTTGCTCAGCATGTCCAGGCAATTTTAGAAGAGTGTGTCTGTCAGCATTTTAATTCTTGTCCAAGGTGTGGTTAATAACAGTGCTTGAATGTCAGTGATTTGAGATCAGTCTTTCAATGATTAAATATGCTATGGTCTCTCTGATAGCTTAATAATAAGGCATTGTGCTGCCAAACTGAGGACACGGAGTTTGAATCCATCAGCTGCTCTGCGGGAGACAGATGGACAATCTCTTTCAATGTCATTTACAGCCTCTGAAAAGCCACTGGAGGGTCAGCTATGCGTCAGTTCTGACTCAATGGTGCTTAACTACATGGCTTCTGAAAGAAAATGAATGCAACAATTTTTATGTTAAGTACAGCAACTTTTGTCATTCCGATACTAGTGATAGAATAATTATTATAAGATAGTTATGTATTCCCTTTTATGGCAAAAATGTAATAATAATATTAAGTCCCCACGATGAGACTGCATATCCACTGCTTATAATAAGTCCTCTTAACACTAGTAAGCTTCCAGAAGGAAAATCTTTCCTAAGTCTCCCTTGATCATTGCTGTGTATAATGTTCTTAGGGAGAATCTGTGGTAGAAATGATTCCAAAATATGCATGTTCATTTCAGTGGTTGACTTTGGACTCTAATCATATCGCCAATTTCAGGTTTACTTAGGACAATGAATTAAAATTCAACAGATGGATAACTCAGCCCTTGCTCACTATACCAACCAATTTTCCCGAAATTTGATTATGCTTGAAATAAATGTGTTGAAATAGTAGTCAAGAATCTGGTTTTGAGCCTGTATATAAAAGGCATTTATATTATAATGAAGGTTCATTTTCTCCTAGAGTCCGTAGCATACTAAAATGCCGGGTGACATTAAAATATTGTTATTAACTGCACTTTGGACTTGGATTCACTGTTATGTTATGTATGAACAGTCAGGGAGGACTAGAGGACACATGTCACAGCTGAGTTTAACGAGCACTGAGAAGGATACTTGAACTTGTTAGGGAGTAACGCTGGGGTGGTCAATTATTAGTCTTTTCAAGTTATCAAACTTTTTGAATCTTCTTTCTTCCCAGTTTATGATAAAATTTAGAAGGATTTAACAAAGAGCTTAACAAATTAAAGTCTGTATGAACTATTCTTTTCCTTGATGACTCAGAGAACCATTAAACATTTTAAAAGAAATATTTCTCTGATTCTAATCCTTCATTTTAGCACTGCTTTGGACTTTCTAATTTGCAAATACTATCAGATAAGCATACTTTTCTTTTTTGTTAAAAGAAAAAATAAATAAAAAATGCCTGTAAGTATTTAACTGATGAGTGAAGGCATTACTAATGATAATAGCTTTCAATTATTAAGCTGCTACCATATGGTGAACTTGGTGAACTAAATGGACTTGGAAAAATGATGAAAGCTATATAAGTGTTTAAGTCTTTTGTTCATAGGGTCGCTATGGGTCATCTACAACTCGACAGCATGTAACAACAACAACAACAACAAAGAGAGAGCTCTGTTGGCCTAGGAGATTGAAAGTTATGCTACCAAGCCAAAGGTGGGTGATTTTAATCTGTGCCTCTCAGGCCTGGCTTTGATTATTTTTTGTCAAACATTCTTCTAACTGGTACAGCACTGGTCTGTCCATTTGCTGTACAGAAGTAACTCATGGTTGCTGTGATGCTAAATACTGCTACACTGATGTCTCAAATGTGATAATGGTTTCCTGTGGTGGACAGTGTTTGCTGGAGCTCTCTGATTGAAACTCTATGAACGTGGAAAAATGATAAAAGTTATACAAGTGTTGAGATCTTTCATTCATAGGGTTGCTATGAGTGGCCTACAATTATATGACTCTTAATGACAACTATATGGTAAGGTGTAGAGTCGTAGTCAACTCAATAGCAATAGCAACAAGAACATGTGTCAGGACGCTCTGGTGGTACGGTTGTAAGGAGTTGCGCTGTTAACCCAAAGGTTATGAATGGAATATTTGACTGCACATTACACCTGCATGTTGTTGTTGTTGTTGTTGTTATGTGCCATTGAGTCGCTTGCAACTCATAGCGACCTTACGAATAACTGCCCTAAATTCTGCTCTACCCCTTGCCAGTCTCACTGTCTCTGACATACCTATCCTGATTACTCCAGTCACTGAATCAATCCACCTCATAGAGGGTCTTCCTCTCCTGCACTGTCCCTTCAACCTCCCAAGCATTACATCCCTCTCCAAGGACTGGTCTCTCCTTACAACATGTCCAAAGTATGTCAGACGAAGCCTTTGAATCCTTTCCTCCAAGGAACAGCCCAGCCTGCATACTCACCTTTAAATAGCATTATGCCATCCATAATTTGGAGGACCCTTGGTGGGGCAGTGGTTAAATGCTTGACTGCTAACTAAAGCTCAGTAATTTGAATCCATCAGTTATTCTATGGCAGAAAGTTGTGGAAGTAGCTTTTGTAAAGATTTCAGCCTTGGGAACCCTGTGTGGCTATTGTATTCTCCCCTGTAGAGTTACTATGATCTGGAGTCTGACTAGATGATGATAAATTGGTTAGATAATAATTTGGATATTTTTTTAAAAAAATAAGCAATTTCTTTCTATACACTGTATCATCTAGTCTCTGCCACAAAATATGGCTGCTCTTCAAGAAACAAGTCTTTCAGTTTGTGACAATTTCCCCAACTCTTCATTCCAGCCTCACCCTTAATGTTGCACTGTACAATTCTTATTTGCACAGTTTTCATTATGGTGGCATAGGCCTTCAGAAATACCCTTTGAACCTGAAGGCAATACCTCTCTGTTGGTTCAAGTTGACCAGCAACTCCTTGCGAAGAAGATGGGCCATCTTGCTAAGGGTCAGCTATGACTCGGCCCCAACTTGATGGCAATAATCGACATTGTGGTGCTGTTACTTTTCACTTCTAAAGAGTCCTGGTGGTGTAGGGGCTTAGGTCTTATGCTGCTAAACAAAAACCTGGCAATTCAAATCCATCAGTCACTCTGCAAAAGATAGATGGACAGTCACCTCCCCTTAAGATCAAAGAGGGTCATGCTAAGTTGGAAGTGATCTAAGTGCAGTGGTTTGGGTATAGTTGCTGTGTACCTCTTTTTGCTGGTGAAAACAGTTGATACTCTTTTGTATTTGTAACTTTGCTTACCTCTCGATTTTACACTCTGTAGTAAGTGATTAAAGAAAAAGACAGTGTATATTTTAGGAATTATGTAGCTCCAGGCCCTTGAGAATACATCCTAAAAAATAAATGTTTATTTATTTGTGCTCTGTGCAAATTTTATCATTTCATAAATGCAAAAGTAAGATTGAAGGGGGTTAAAATATATATACACAATCTAACTTATAGATGGTTTAGAGAAAGTTCTGAAAGACAATACACAAAGCCTGCATTAAGATAAATTATTTGTACAGGTGCAAAGCACACACAAAATTCCAAATAGTGATGTCTTCTGGGTGGAACTAAAGCATAATCATAATTTGTAAAGCAAGCAACAAAAGCATTAGGAAGCAACCAGATCTTCCTCATCTAAAACTCCCGGAAGGATGAAAACAAACATAAAAACACCTGTTCTGTGGTCACTGTTTCTAGATTGCCTTCCTAAAATGAAATGCATCTTTTCCAGGGAGCTCACTAAGGCAATCACAAAACAAATACAGTTTAAAACTGCTGCAAAACAGCAACTTCATCCCAATACAATAATGAGCTCGATCCTCTTTGACACAACATCACCATTGCCAAGAAAGTCAATAAATTCAGTGAAATAAATCATGAAAATGGGTGGGTGGGTGTCAGAAAGGCAGCGTTTTCTCTGGGACAAAGAGGTTGAACTTTGTTCTGGATCCCTTCATCTCAGCTTGTCTTTCATGTCAATGATGGATATACATTTTCTGAAAAAAAGTTAATTTGTTTCTGACTCAGTGTTCCTTCCAAAAGACCCGCTAAGTAATTGGAGTATCTAGTAAATCATCTAGAACCTCTAGTGGTGCTTTGATTATGGCATTTAGTTGCCGACAGAAAGGTCACTTGTTTGAAACCATCAGCTCAGCAACTCCAAGAGAAAAAGGTGAGCCCCGCAGCCTCCGTAAATATTTACAGCCTCAGAGACCCTAAACTGTGGTTCCACTCAGCCTGAACACTCACGATGAGTCTGAGTGGTGAATGAGTAGTCAAAATTACAGTTTTCTGTGGGGATATGTATGTCAGAGACAATCAGGTTGGCTCACGATAGAGAAGGATTCTGAGCTGTTGTACTTCTCATTGGGTTGCTATGAGTCACATCACATAACAACAATAAGGTGGACTCATATTACTGAACTTGGAGACAAGGATTTGTGAAAAATCTATATTCTTTTCTTTCTTAAGTATATCTGGAAGAGAATGAAACATTTTTGCAGTAATAGGGCAATAAATTGCAGAAAAGACAAATTAGGTATTTTTCCAGGTGAATTTGTCCAGATTACTACTTACCAAACAGTAGATTTTTAAACTGAATTATAAAGAGGAAGAATATAGTCATTAAGTGATCAATTTACACCGGAGAAAGCATCTCTGCTGAAGTCCATCTGTCAGCGTAAAAGGGGGCAATTTTATCAGGAATGAAGGGTCAAGTTTGTACAGTCAAATCTGAGCAATGTTTTCATTCTGTAGCATCAAATAAGAATACACTCTATATCATCTAATGACATTATATATAGGTATATATCTATCTGCATTGTAATCCTGAAGGCACTCAGTGCAAACCCAACAGTGCTTGTGGGACTTCAAGAATTATTTACCTATGAGGCACTTCGAAATTTTAAACCTAGAGCTCTCAGGGATAAATAATTTCATTCTAAAAAAATATTTAAAATAAATGTATACTTGGCATCCTTTTTGGTGGGGAAAAATCTAAACTGTAAAATGTTAACAGTCAACATCTTTTCAAATCCTGGAACGTCTACCAACACAGATACCTGGCTCTGTTTGGTAGAGTTAGCTCTCAAACGGGAATTGGTTTTCAAACACTAGACAGAAGAATGTGCAAAAATAAAATACAGTATACACATCTTTATATGGCTAATTCAAAATGTCATACGAGTAAATTTAAAAAGCAGATAAATTAATTCCTTTCCAGCCCAAAGCCAACTTTCAATCTTGTTTTCCCTGGATATTTCTATCTGAATACCCTCTGAGGTTTCCAGTAGAAGAAAGTCTATTAATTTTCCATGTACTTGTTGATACAAAAGCTATCAGGATTATGGGTTGAATATTTCTAGTGTAGGGAAAGTAAGGGATGCAATTAATCTCCGTGAGCTAAAATATACCTCTTTTCATTAATCTTTTATTATAAATGAGCAAAGTAATTGAACCAGTACCACACTGTCAGAATGAATGCGATGCCGGTGGGATATGCTTGAGAGAGCACATTCTGATTGAGTATTAAATATCTAACGGCAATAATTTATGGTTCATTACCTCTTTTGGAGTTTCTTAGTTGCCTAGTGCTTGAATTTTAAGCAGTCAGAGTTTTCGGAGCAAAGGGCTTTCAAATGCTGAAGGCAGCAGTTGCATACAAGTCACAATCCCCTGTGTTTGGGCTGCTCCCTACTTAACTGAACTAAACACTCACAGAATACTTGCAAGCAGCCCTGATTCTCTCAGAGATAGAAAAATAACCGTCCTTTTGCTCCAAAATGCTCTCTTGCATACTCTGCCGTGTGTGTGTGTGTGTGTGTGTGTGTGTGTGTGTGTGTGTAGAAGCAGAGTGATGCGGACTTAGAACCATGAGCCGGAATATAATCTAAGCATAGACTCTATATAACTTTCTGCACATTATGTAAATCCCTACCTAGTTATCCGGTAGTTCAGACATCTCCGCTGTTGGTTTCAACTGACACTAGCTTCCTTAATTGTATTCTGCCATCCCCTGAGGCACAATTTCGTTGCACATGGAAATGGAAGCTTTTTTCCCTGCTGCTAACCAAATGTGATCGACCTGAAGCAATATTTATAGAAAGATGTGTTTTGGATTTGACGAGTTACTCTTATTCAGACCTCATGTAGTTTAAAAACAAACACTGCTAAAAGAAAGCAATGTGAACCCTGCATCTGTGGCAAAGAGGTACTGCAGCTACTTATTCAGTTGTTAGGTTTGAAACGAATTCCTTTATTGCCGTTTTACTTCAGTGTCCTAAGGAGTAGTTAATATTCGTGCTGAATTCTATTTCTCTCTTTCTGAGGAAATGTGTGTCTTTTGGATTCATAGTGTCTGCTCAACATACCATATGCTTGGAAATTCAATTTCAAAGAAAAAGACTATGGATTTTGGAGATGATTTAGTCTTAAGTGTATAATCATGTGTAAAAATGATTGCAAACTCTTCTTGGCGCCCTGTTTACCTTGCTCACACTCAGTTTTTGCAGCTGTTGTTAGGTGTAGGGGGGTTGGTACTGATTCACAGCAACCTTATGTATAACAGAACTAAATTGTACACGATCCTTAACATTGGTGCTGTGTTTGAAGCCACATGTGTAACAACTATGTCAATTCATCTTGCTGAAGATCTTTCTCTACTTCATTGACTAGGGGATGCCATGAGTTTTCCCAGCAGGATGCCTTTCTCCAGCAAAAGGATCTGCTGGGTACCGTGCCCAACGTAGGCAAGATGAAGTCAAACCATCCCACATCTAAGGAATATTTCAGTTATACTTCCAAGATGGATTTGTTCATTTATCTGATAGCTCATAGTACTTGTTGCCAAGACTGCACTTCAAATGCATCAGTTCCCCATACCAAATCTCTCTGCCATTACCATCAAATCATAGTGAACAGAGTTGACCCTCCAGGAGTTTTCTGAGGCTGTCCAGGAGATTGTGGCAGGAGATTGCCTATCTTTCTCCCTCAGAATCACTGGTGGACTTGAACTAGCAAAGGGGCATTGCCTTTGGTTTAGAACAACAACTTCTCACAGAAGGGAGCTTCTTACCAGAGCATGCTTCATATCAAATGGGATGACACAAAGAGGGATTTTGTACTAATTGAAGAGCTTCTTTGCACCTACAACATAAATCTCCCTCTCTCTTCTCTCTCTCTTTGTTATGGCTTCTAGTGATAGAAGGTGATTTTTTTTATTGCATTATAGAGTAGGAAAACCCCTGTAAATTATTTTTTAAACAGCATTATGTAAAGAACAAATAAAGAGAGACGTAAAACACAGCAGTAGAAAAGATAAATCTCATAAATAATAATCAAAGGTCAAATCCAGCAAAGATCAAGGAGTTCTAAAAAAAAAAAAAAAGATGTCTTGGAAATTGTCCAGGAATTCCAGATGATAACATTTTATCAGGCAACTGATCGTAGTGAATAATGTCCAGGCTTTCTTATATCATGATGGCATGAATTTCTTCTGTGCTTCAATACAGTTTAATGTTTTGACACACACAAAATAGTATCTGTTCTAAATTGAAAGGAAATAAGTTATAATCTTGGTAGGTGCTGAAAAAGAGCCAGAATTAAAATTATATGGCAGAGACATGTGTGTGTATTGCTGCTGTGTTGGATTGTTGAGTCAGAGCTGACTCATAGTTGATCCTACAGTGAGTGCTCAGAGGCAGTAAATAGCAAGGAATGAGAATGCTCATCTTCCTGTCAAGGAACAGTTGGTGAATTTAAGCCATGTGCTTTGGAGTTGAGAAGAACACTGGATACCTCATGATCAGCCATGAGAACAAAGAGTTTTGTGTTGGGAGAGTGTGCAGTCGGAGCGCTCTTTGGAGGCAAGGATGATGAGGCTTTGCCTCACATACTTTGGGCATGTTGCTAGGAGACGGTGCTATTCCTTGGAGAGGGACATGATGCTGGGAAGAGCGGAGGATCAGCAAAGGAGAGGAAGACCCTCAACCAGGTGGAGTGACATCGTGGCTGCTGCAATGGGCTCTTGTGTGTTACAGGTAGTGTGAGGATGGTGCACGACAGAACAGAGTTCAGATCTTTTGTTCATAGGGTCGCTATGAGTCATACTCAATTCAATGGCACCTGACAACATATGCACAGATATCCATATGACTATATGCATATATATAGTAATATATAACACAAGACATTTAACATACTAAGATATTTAACATAATAAGATATTTAACAAACTAAATATATACTATATATACCATACCATACCATACCATACCATACCATACCATACCATACCATACTATACTATTTGGAAGCAGGAGTGACATCCACTTCCACAATAGTTTGCCTCTGGAAACCCTATAAACCTGGAGAAAAGACGAAAGTTATACAGGAGGTGTCCAGGACGTTCGTTCATAGAGTTACTATGAGTCACCTGAGACTTGATGGCACTTAACAACAACAATAATAATCATAATCATGATAATAAAATAGAATTAATAGAATATATTAATATATCAATATAATGTATTAATATATTATCTTAATCTAACATAATAATATAGTATACTAATAGAATTAACATAATATAAAATACAATATAATATATAATATAGTACATAAGGATCCATTTCTAGATATTTGCTGTTAGGTCCTGTCAAGGAAATTCTCACCCATTGTGACCATATGTACAAGAGAACAAAACACTGACCAGTCTTGTGCTATCCTCACAATCACTGCGTGCTTGAGTCCCATACTGCAGTCACTTGTCGAGGGTTTTCAACTTTGCGTTGACCTTCATACCAAACATGACCTCTATCTTCCGTTATGAACCTCTCCTGTAACATGCTCAAAGTATGTAAGACGTCTTTCCATTGTTACTTCTAAAGAACATTCAAGTAATACTTCTTCCAAGACATATGACTTTACTTTCAGCAGCCAATGGGATGTTCAATATTCTTTGCCAACATTACTCTTCAAATGCAGAAAGTACTTCTTCACAGTCTGACAGAGTTCTTAGATCAAGCAAATATTTCAAAATATTAGACTATGAAGTTTGAAGGGTTAGGAGAGGTCTCTTGGTACATTTCGGCCAACTGGCATAATATATTTCATAATATCTTAGTTTGGTGTGTAGTATCTGAGAGGTTAAAAGATTATAAGTGATAATATAAGATATATCTATTGGTCTCTACTCATTCAGAGAATACTAGAAAGAAGAAAACTGAAGATTCAAAAAAGATGAAACTGTTTACAGAACAAATAGACTATATGAACTGATACTCCCTCTACATTGAGACTAGAAAAACCACCACTACAACTCTTGATGGTTCTAAATAGGGTCAGAACAGATGGACCCTGATACAATTGGAAAAGAATGTGCAATGGAATGTCAAATTCTTCAAGGAATATCCTGATCTACTGAAAGACTCCCTTACATTCTTCGCCTAAAATATTCTGTAATTCTTTAACTGAAACATAATCTGAGGTTACTATATAGCTAAGTAATAGCTTGATTTAAACAATAATGGGTATAACTCATAAATACTGTCATCGTC
>NW_006399751.1:11038847-11048478 GCF_000299155.1 Elephantulus edwardii | reverse complement strand
AGTGTTCTGGGATTCCCATTCTTCTCAGAGTCAGCCACAGTTTGTTATGATCTACACAGTCAAATGCCTTTGCATAGTCAATGAAACACAGATAGACATAAATACTGTACCACTTAGAAAAACTTATCCATATAAGATCAGATCTGTCAACAATTACTTTAAAACAGAATGAGAATGAAAAGAGGAGGAGAATAATGGAAATAAAACTACCAGAAGTGAAATATTGACAAGGTTCATGCATTTTGGTTAATGTAACCAGTGTCTCCAATCAACTTGTACAAAAAGAGGCAGCAGACTTTGCCCTAAAGTATTCATGCTAACACGCAACAAACTACAGTTTAAATATACAAACAACAGAAACAACAAAACCAGTCAATAGTACTAACAGATAAAGATATGCCAGGCTATTTTCATTAGAAAAAATAAATTGGAAATCTCTCTTCAACAGGAATGACAACTGACATTCTTCTGTAAACGTATGAGAGCTATTCAATGATCTAAATTCTAAGTGTTGTCCTAATATTTTCTTATGTCACATGTTTCCTATAAATGGGGAATATGTACAGACAATAGATGAAAAAAGAAGACTTTGGTTACAGAGACAGTTTAGTTCCAGATAGCAAATATTGTCTACGGCCACACCACCCTGAACGCGCCCGATCTCGTAAGCTAAGTAGGGTCGGGCCTGGTTAGTACTTGGATGGGAGATAGCAAATATTGAATTCATCATGACAATGCAGTTTTATTATATATGCTCAAATTTAAGAAGTTTCAGGATTAAGGTAGCTGTAGGAGGTTGGTTGGCCCCAGCTGGACATCAAGACAGAGAAAAAAGTTGGGCTAAATTCCCCTGGTCAAGATAGATTCGTACAGATGGATTTGATGCTTAACATTCTGATTTTTAAATTTAACACACTCACTTTAATATTTTATCTCTTTTTGGATCCTATTTCCTGAATATTTGAAGCCTGTATTTTATACAGTTCAGTAGAATAAAAATGTATTTCTTTTTTCCCCCCTTCTTCTCAATTTTTGGATATTTTATGAGACAGTGTATGTGGTTCTGAATTACACAGATAAGAATTCCCCTTCTCCCCCTCCTCTCTCTCTCTGTCTTCATTCGTGTGTGGCAATAGCCAGAAGGGACTGTGAAATACTTGTTGGTTGTTCCTCCTTTCTGTTTCCTTTTAACATGTTCATATACTTGCTGGGCAGAAAGATTTGGTTTCTAATTAAAAATCTATATTATAAGCACACCTTTCTTTCAGCTGTTCGGATTTCCTTCAACAGACTCCAAGGGCTCTTCTGAATAAATGATCAGCCCATACAAATGTCCTACTCAATCATTCACTGAAAAACAGGCACAATGTCTGGAACCTTAGATCTCAGGAGTGCTGGTAAGTTAAAAGGACTCCGAAGTTAGTCACCGAAGTTAGTCATAGTTTCTCAAGTCCTTGCTCCCTCTAAGAATTAATTTATTTGCTTTAAAAACAAGAAGATATTGGATAGATAATGAACACTGTACTGGAATAGGTGACAGAAAGGACCATCTAAAAAAATTATATGTATTACACTTAACAGTCTGGGACAAGGTGTACATTACAAAGTGAATTCAGGGAGGTGGAGGGGAGAGAAGAAAATATGTTTCAATAAATGAATGAAAATCCAATCTTTCTGTAAACTTTCACTAAAATATTAAAAAAAAAAAACAACTAGAAAAAAGGAAAGGGATTACTCCCAGGTTGAGAGTATGCAAATAATTTTCGTATTTTCTGAACTAAGACCAAACCCAAACCACTATCATCAAGTCGATTCTAACTTTAAAGACCCTAAAGGACAGAGTAAGGAGTCCTGGTGGCTTAGAGGTGAGGGCTTGGGCTGCGAACACAAAGGTAAGTGGTTTGAATCCATCAGATGCTCCATGAGAGAAAGACAGGCATTTTCTTCCTGTACTATTCAATGCTTCTGAATAGTCACTAGAGGGTCAGCTATGAGTCAGTTCTGACTTGATGATATATAACAACAAATACAACAGGACAGAGTAGAACCTTCTCATCAAGTTTCCAAGGCTGTAAATCTTTACAGAAACAGCCTGCTCTCATCTTTCTCCTGTGGTGTGGTGTCCGATGAGTTCAAACCATGGCCTTTTAATTAGTGCTTGAGTGCTTCTAACCCCAGCACCACCAGGAGTCCCTCCCTGCATGCCCCCTAACAAGAGGTAAGTCTATATTTACATTTACTTAAGGCTTTCTTGTTAGTGTTGTCATGGGGATTAGGAAGAAATTATCTTTCTATCTGTCAAATCAAAGGTCTTTCTCCCTCTCTTTGACCACCATGTCTCCTAAACATCAGCACATTTTTGAATACGCAAAGTCCTTAGTAGATACTTACTTCTAAACAGAGTAGAAGTTTAAAATTCAGCAGTTTACTCCTTCAGTCAGGAAGGCTTAAGGAAGAGATTTTTGAGTGCTTTTGAAATGTCAGGGCAACATATTTTCATGCCGATACATAATGTGGGAATGGGCTTCTTATTTCATTTAACACAGCGTGACCTTGTCCATTGATTTAATGAGGAAATTATACATGCTCTATTTTCCTATTTAGCAAAGGTTTTGGTGGGGTTTTTTTTTTATTTGCACTGAAGGTATATCAAAGAATGCCATTAGCAGGAGGAGTTGGGGGCAGCAGAGCCATATGGCAGAGGAGAGGCCACAGCAATCAAGCTGATGACCCGTGGTGTCGCAGACGAGGGGCACAGAAAGACATTTTGGGAAAATAGCAATAGGGGTTAGCCACTGGGCAGCCAACATGTGTCCAGTAAATGGTGGCCTTGCTACCTCAAATCCATTTACGGTGCATGTTATCTGACACTCTGGTCAAAATCCAGGGAATGTATTTTGCAGTGGACTTTGATAAAAGGAGGGAGAATGGCCAGAGTAACTATTAGCGTAATTACAAAGGAACCCGTTTGATCCGTTCTTCATATGCCCATATGTTCTTTGGACTTCAGCAGTCACAATGCTCCTCACAAGTCCTGTTAATTAGGGAATAGGAACATTCTTATTTGTGACAACAGAGGTTTCGAACTCACTCAAAATAAGCTTCGCTAATTTTGGGAAGCGTGAGATTCCAGATGGTCCCCAAGGTACTCTCTGGTTCAAATGCAAGTACAAATCCATGTTCTTGTGATCCTTAATTTACTTTTTTTTTAAGCCAGAGAAGCAGTTTCTGGGATAGACCTCTCTGGAAATGAATATTAATCGTCATGTTTACTATGAAAGAAGAAGAAATATTGCACTATCTGCAAGCATGCATGATAACATAGGTGTATGCATGTCCTGGTGACCATTTTTATGACGGCGACCAGCCCAGCCTGAACTCAGTGCTTTCTGAGAATGTGTGTGTGTACAGAGCGTGGTGGTTCATGTGTTGCTGTGGTGCTGGAGAAGAGTATTAAAAGAACAGTACCATGGACTGCTAAGAAAACAAACAGATTCATTCTTGAGAGGGTTAAACCAGGCTTCTCCTTGGAGGCAAGGATTCTGGGGCTTCATCTGACACACTTTTTACATGTTGTAAGGAGGGACCGGTCCTTGGAGAGGGACATCATGCTTGGGAAGGTGCAGAAACAGCGCAGGAGGGGAAGGCCCTCTATGAGGTGGATTGATTCAGTGTCTGGGATAATCAGGATGGGTGTATCAGAGACAGTGCAATTGGCACAGGACAGAGCAGAGTTTAGGGCTGTTGTACATAGGGTCGCTATGAGTTGCAAGCAACTCGACGGCATATAACAACAATGCAACATGGTGCTGTGATGCTGAAAGTGATGCCGCCATTCTTTAAAATATCAGTAAGGCTGCTCTGATGGACGGATTTAAGCAAAGATTCTAGACTATAAACAGATTCTAGACTGAAAAAGTTCTGCCAACCTACTTCTGAAAATTAGCCAATGAGAACATTCTGGATTACAGGATAATATCATCAATTGAAATGGTAGAAGATGAGTCTCCTCCGTCGGAATGTACTTTCAGCAAAATGGCAAATAGTGTTGACTTAAGTATATAAAGGATCATGAAGACAGTTTGAGAGCATGAAGTCACAAATAGCAGATACTGATTGGAACACAAGGCTGGGCTCTATGAGGAGAAATGTGGGGTCAAGATTGGTGGAAGTTCTATCAACAATCTGCGATATGCAGATGACACAACCCTGCTTGCTGAAACAACAATAGTAGTTCACCTTTTTTCCTCCCTCAAGTCTCAGTAATTAATTCACTGACTCAAAGTCCGAGCTCACTCACTAACAGCCGACCCTCCACTGGGTTTCTACAGCTGTAAATTGCATGAAAGGAGAGTGCCGCTGCCAGACTAGAATCCCCAGAGACACATAACCTCCGTGTCGGCCCACAGCTCTCTGTGAACATCGGAAATCTATTTTATAAAGGGCAGATTGTTGGCACTGTAAGGGATTTTCGAGATCTGCTACCAAACACTCTCCATTTGTATGTGTGAAGACTAAGAACTAGAGAAAAAAGACTCTTATGAGATCAGAATGTGAGTGAATGTAAGACCTCAGAGGTAAACACGTCACTCCCTATGCACAGCTAATCACCTTTTAAAAAAACACCCCACATACATTAATACACTTACTGAGATGGGATCCCCGTATTTGTTTAAAATCACACACTTCAGTAGCGTAAGCTGTCCTTTCCTAGTTACATCAGAGACTATGCCACCTGCCTGCCACCACCTATTTCACTCACACACCATACTAGAATCTTCTGTAAGCAAAGCTGCAGCAGGCCTGGTGAGAACAAGAGTTCATTAAATGTCAGCTATTTTCTCGTATCCATCACTACGCTAAGTTTTCGCACATGCAAGATTTCAGGCACTGCCCTACCGACTTGCCAGAAATGAATGGAGCAAATAAAGGACCTTGCTTTTGTGAAGATATATCCAACCAAGAAAGAGATAAAAATGCATGATATGTTAATTATGTGAGATTACAGAAGATCCTAAGCGCCACGAGATTTTCAAAAGAGGCAGACGCTGGAGAACAGAGTAAAGGAGACCGGATGCGTGGATGTGGCTGGATGGGTAATGAAAAAAGATTGAAATTTTGAACAGAAAGGATAAGGTAAGCCTAATTGACGAGGTGACTTACATCAAATGCTGGCAAGAATCCTTTCAAGATGCATTTAAATGCGTATTGCTAACCCTCTTTCAAAATTAATTTTAGTAAAACGTAACACACATCTAGGAAAAGTATATATAGTTCAATGAATTTTAACAAAGTGAAAATGTGTACTATTCGTTTTTTTATAAGATGAAGAAAATTCTGATGAGGGAAAGTGAGTAATGAGCCAAAGACAAGGCTGCTACTCAGTGTCAGAACTTGAACATGAACTCATAGGACTTGCCAAGTTAACAATTTTCTGTTGTCTCAATCTCTTTGGAGAAGGCGTTCAAGGTGGCAGGACACTAGACTTGTAAAGCTCACTATGAAGGCAGATACAGAGACACAGGGACGAAGTCTGGAGTAGCTTCACCATTCCACCAAACTATTTCAACACCTTAACAACAACGAACAGGAATTTAAAATAAACTTGCAGATGTAGCCTTGTCTATGAAGATACACAGGTTGCTGTGATGCTTCTGACTTACCACACAGTGGCAGTGTTTTAGAGCTTAAACTACAGTCAGCAATTGGTTCAAAAGTCCCTAATTCAGTCCTTTTTTAGAACCTGGTAGGGCATTTTATTCCTCTCATCCTTTAACGAGATTTCACAGATTATAGTCACTTGCGTAGGAAATAGAAAAAAAAATCAAGACACATTTGATTTAAATGTATTTTTATGGATAATCACAAGCACAAATAGATAAGCAATGCCATATCTCTGAAGCAAACCTATCTATAGGTTTTCCATTTAAGAAACACAACACAATAAATTCACAAAGACTGAAATTAAATGATAGCACAAATCCCTTTAACTTTCTTGTGCTAGAGCAGCTGGTGGCAGGTCGACGTTCACGTGAGGAACAAATGCAAAGGCTAGATTTAGAAAAGGGGCTGAAGACAGTGGAGAAATCCAAGATCTGAAGGGTGAAGACATAAGGCAATGGGAAGCTTGCAAAGGTAATGCTGGCATTTTCGTGCACGCTTTTTGTCCACTTGGAGGGTTTATTGAGTTTTGACTAGAACAGACTTGGTGAAGTCCAGCAGAGTATAAACAGTAACAGGAAAAGAGTTCTCACCAGAGTTCCAACCACCAAGTTTACATTTGAAGAGAAAGGAATTAGTATTTGGACCTGCAAAGATACTTTAGTTTCAAGTAGCCAGACATCTGGAAAGGAAGTATCCTAGGGAGTAAGTTGAATAGACATCTCTTCTCTGGAATCATTTGATAATTCTTTAGTTGGTTCAAGATGATCGGAAGTCAAGCCAAGAACAGGAGAAAGGTTGAGTGAAGAGTTGGTGACTTCAGTGCTAGGAAGACAATTATTGCAGTTTGGGTTCTGCCAACTAAGAAGGAACAGAGCAAATGCCTTCAAAATGGAAACACACTAGAGGTGGATGGGGATGCTTCAGAAAAGCGAAAACTCATCCTCAAGCCAGCACTGTCCCTCACTACACTATATTGATTTGCCCCTTTATTCCGGGCTAAAGGATAGAATGATACAGCATAGAGCAGGGTTTAGGCCAGCTGTTCATAGGGTCCCTAGGAGTTGTACTCGACTAACAATAGCATCAACAAAGGATGATGAGAGGGTCCTCAAATTCAATTTGGAGGAAGAAAACTTCATTTAGAATCTCTAGAGCATTTGAACCAGTGTCTAACTTTCAACCGAAATGTGTTAGGCTTAACAAAAGGACCCAGATAAACATAAAGGGAAATTGTGAGCCAAGAAATAGAGTTGTTAAAAATTGTTGCTGTGTTGTTATGTCCTGTGGAGTCATAATGGCACCATAAATAACCTTACCCCAGCCTGTGCCATTCCCACAGCATCCACCCTGTTCAACGTCATAGTTCCAGTCACTGTGTCAACCCATCTTATTAGAGATCTTCCTCTCTTTTGCCCTCATTCTACTTTTCCAACCATCATTCATAAGAGAACTAGAAAATAAAATTAGAATGGGACTGAAATTCTAGAACTAGTAAAAAATAAATAGTGGAAATGAAGAAAAGCAAATAATTAAACAGAAGATTGGATTTCAATGAAGGCAGGAGGATTGGTGCAATAGGAGAAAATGGGTAGAGCAGGTCCAGGAGAAAGATCCTAGATACCAGAGGGAGAGAGAGAAACGCACAGGAGAAAGCGGAAGCAGAACAGCAGTAAAAAAAGGAAAAAGAAAAAGAGAAAGATGGTCACTAAAATGGAGCAATACGCTATGTTCTTGAACTGGAAGTCTCAAATTGTGAGTTTCAAATTAACTATTTGTTGTTGCCCAGTGGCATCATGTTGATTCCAAATCCTAGCACCCTTGATACAATAGAACAGGATCCTGCCTGGGCCTATACCATCCTTAGCGTCCCCCATGCTTGAATTCATGTTGAACACTCATTGTGTCAATTGACCCCATTGAGGGTTTTTGGGTTTTTTTCACTGATGATGTTACCAGACGTGATGTTCTTCCCTAGGAGCTGGTCCCTCCTGCTAAGATACCCAAAGTGTATTACAAGTTTCACCATCCCAATGTTCAAGGAGTACCTTGTCTTCACAAATTCCTCTTTTGGCAATCTGTAAAATACCTAGTCTTCTTTGTCAACCCCACAGTTCAAAGGCATCAATTCTTCAGGCTTTCTTAATCACTGTTCAGCTTTCACATGCCTATGAGGCAGTTAACAATTCCATGATGTATAAATTCGGTTTATATAATTCAAAAGATGCACCAATGCAAAATTACTTTTAAAATTCACATGCAAATGCCGAGTACACAAGATAGCCCAAATAACCTCTAAATACAAAGCAAAGGAACTCCAATTATCAGACATCCAGTTTACTATAAAGCTGTAGTCATGATTTAATATGGAATACTGATCTATAAAAAACCCTGCATCTATATAACAGAAAAGAGGCTAGAGCAAATCCATTGATACACATTTCTCTAATTTTTGACATAAGAACCACTGCCATTGAGTGCAGATATAACAATTTTCCTAACAAGTGATGCTGGTCAGTTTCATACATCAGAGAAAATGAAATTAAATTTTACTTTATACCAATCACAGAAGATAATTACACAATAGTTTTTAGTTCAATATGATAAAAAGAAAATAATACAACTTCTTTAAAAAGAAATTTAGTATGGATGGATTGGATTAACAAAGTGAGTGCAACCTTGGGCTCACACTGATGCGGGACTGGGTGATAGTGCAGCTGCTATACATCAGGTTGCTGTGAGTTGGAACTGACTCTACAGCACCCACCACCACCACCACCACATGAGGTGACAGATAATACAACACCTTGATTATAAGATATTGACTAACAGCTTAGTTCTTCAAGTGGCATCTTTGTTCTTTAACACTTCCAAGATGTCTTTTGCAGCAGGCTTTCTCAGGGTAATATTTTGTTTGATCTCCTGGTTGTGGTTTTTGTGGATGCTAACTGGGAATCCAAGTAAAATGAAATCCTAGAAAATGTCAGTGTTTTCTTCGCTTATCATGATTCCAGTTTGCTCCCTTTGTGAAAGTCTTTTTTTATTTTGTTGAGCTGTGACTTGTACTTAAGACAGTAGTCTTCATGTTTTATCATTAAGACCTTCAAGTCTTCTATACTTGGTCTTTTAAAAGTGTTTTTTTAATTTTTTTTATTATTTTGTTTGTGTGTACCGTCAAATCAGCTCTGACTTGCACAGGAAGAAATTGCCCCTCCTTCTCCAGCAGAGCGTCTGGTGGATTCGAACCATGTACCTCTGCATTACAGCGCAGCTTCTTGCCACTAGGCCACCAGAGCTCCCTTCAAGTCTTCTATACTTGTAGCAAGTATAATTCAGATTATTAATGAGTCTTCTTCTAATCTTGATGTTCATTCTTGTTCACATAGTCCAGCTTAAATTTTTTTGCCCATATTATCTTCAGTGAACCTTTACTTATATGTAAGAGTAATTCTATAATTTCTGCATTCTGTTGGAATGGATACAAATATGGATTCCTGTTGCCTGCTACTCAACTGATCAGATCGCATTCTTCCAAGTTTCTTGGCATGAACAAATTAGAACCTTCAGTGATACTTATTCATTGAAGCTCCCAATTACTATTCTCTAAATTCCTTGAGCCTCACCTTCACAATTTTATTGTACAGAAAAATATTTGCATATAAACGAAATAAATTAATAAGTTAAAAGTCTAGCCAAAGTAACTATGTTTTTTAGGAATATTAATAAAAAGGGCTGTTAGTGATTAGTGGACTGTAATGTACGATTTTATGGGGACTGACAATATTCTGATTTTATTGTTCCATAAGAATGTTCTCTTTGTAAATATTCCCTACATTGAAAATGTAAAATTTTCATAAGTTTTATGTATTTGTGATTCTCCTTAGTAAAAGATAAGGAGGGTTTTTTTTATTTTATTAAATTTTATTAGTTTTAATGAACATTTACAGGGATTTTGGGTTTTCATTCCTTC
>NW_006399751.1:11032720-11035997 GCF_000299155.1 Elephantulus edwardii | reverse complement strand
AACAACAACAACAACAATAACTGGCTTGTAAAAAGTATATAAATTCAGGCTTACTATTTAGTACTTATAAGAAGTGGGCTCTGAAAGCAGGTCACTGGAGTTTAGAGATTGGCCCTTCAATTATTATATCTGTGACCACAGGCAAAGTATTTAACCTTCCTGAGCCTCAGTTCCACTGTAAAATTGGAATACTAATAATTCATTCCTCATAGGGCAGTTTTTGAACGAAATTAAATTATTTTGCCAAGGGCTTTGTATAGAGTTAGTACTTTATAAATATTAGTTATTATTAATTACTGAAAAACACAGACTCTGTTCCCAGTTTTCCTAAAGTTTATGTTGAACCACTTTTCACCAAGTCGCACTCTGAGTTTCAATTACTTCTTAAATTCAATATTGGAACTGATTTATCAAGTATACAGAGCTCTTGAGGATTCGATCTGAAACTATTTAAGAAAATGGGTTGGAAATCTGTAAAGTTTTATAAGTTTGTATTCTTGGTTTTCTGTACCGTTAAGTTGTTTCAAATCATAGTGACTTCATGGGACTGAATAGAACTGCCCCATACAATTTCCTGGGCTATAATCTTATTCCCCAGAGGATATCTCTATCTCTACTTCTTTTATCCATAACCATGTCCAGTTCTAATCTCTGGTCTATTGTTTAAATGCTGAGCAATTAACCATTGTGTTAATAGAGCTCTTTTCTATGAAAATGGAAGATGAAAGTGGAGAATATGATTTTGTCTAAAGATTGATACAAATATAACAATAATTTTCAAAAATTAGAACAAATTCATTATCTGAAATTTCAGTAAAAGTTATGCTGAAATTACCATATGGAACAAACAGAAACAACAATATTCATAAAGTTAAATCAACAAAAACCTTAATACCTAGACCCTTTGTACAGTGGGTATCCTTTTTTTAGATGTGCATTGAGATTTGATTTTTAGAAGGGTCCATTCGTTTATTTTATCCTCTCCTGATAATGGGGTTTTGTTATGCTTGGTAGTCTGTTCATGAGTTAGACTTATTCCTAGATTTTCTCTGATGAATTTTATAGTCTTTGGTTTTACTCTTAGGTCCTCGATCACCTTGAGTTGTCTTTTGTGTCTAGGCTGAGGTGTGGATTTAACTTCAGTTTCCGCAAATGACTTTCCAGTTTTTGCCAGCATCATTTGCTAAAGAGGCTGTCGCTTCCCCACTTAACTCATTTCATCTCCTGGCCAAAAATCAGTTGACTTTAGGTAGATGAGTTGATTTTTAAGTTCTTGATTCTATTCCATTGATCTATGTGTCTGTTGCTGTGTCTGTACAATGCTATCTTGATTCATAGGTCTATGTAGTAAGTTTTGAGTCCAGGGAGTGTGAAACTTCCTTACTTTGTTTCTCTTTTTAGTAGTTCTCTGCTGATTTGGGGCCTCTTTCTATTCCCAATAAAACTGGAAATTGTCTTTTCCATCTCATTGAAGAATGGAATTAGTATCTGTATCGAGATTGAATTAAACTTGTAGAATGTTTTTGGCAGAACTGTCATTTAACTCAACTATGCCACTACTGGGAATATGCCTTAAAGAAATTAAAGAAACCAGAGCCCTGACACACACAAACGTATGTACACCCATGTTTGTAGCATTAATAATACATCTTTTATGTTGTCATTAAGTGTCAATGTGTCAATTCAAACTGTTAAAATCTTACCTGATCCCGGGAAATCCTGAAAATTTCCACTGTGCCAATTGCTGCAGTCACTGTGTCAAATCATCTCATTGAGGGTCTTTCTCTCCTCGTCTAATCTTCTACTTTTCCAAGTATGATGATGTCTAGTTCCAGGGATTGGCCTCCCCTGTTAACATGCCAAAAGTACATGAGATAAAACCTCACCATCCTTCCTTCTAAGGAGCACGCTGGCTGCATTTTTTTCCAAGATAGATTTGCTTATACTTTAGACAGTTCATGGCACATTCTTTACAAACACTCAAATTCCAAGGTTACTTATTCCATCTCTGTCGATTATTTAACTCTTACATGCATGTATAGCAACTGAAAAGCCTTGATTTGGGTCTGGCACACCTTAATCTTTAAACTTCCATCCTTGCTTTTTGACACTGTAAAGAGATTTTGCCATAAATGCAGTCATACAAAAGTATTGTTTCATGATTTCTTTGGATGAGTCATATGGTTATAGATCTATGATTGCCTTAAGTTGAGTCCTCTAAAGAAGCCAAAGAATTGAGGAGAGCTGACGGTGAGAGAGAGAGAGGGAGAGAAATTGAAAGGATGAGTGAGTGTGGGGTTGTGCCCTGGAAACTCAACAGTGACTCTCCCTACAACAGATCAAAACTTTGTCCTATCCTGTGCTATCCTCACAATCTCCACTCCACTCAAACGCAGTTGCTCTGTCAATTCATCTTGTGAAGCTTCTTCTTCTCATTTGCCAATCCTCTTCATTTTTCATCACAGTGTCATTTTCCAGGGACTGACACCATCCGAAAACAAGCCTAACATATATAGAAGTTTCACTATCCTTGCCTCTAGGTAGCACCCTGGTTGCACTTGCTCCAAGAGTTCTTTGTTTTAATGACAGATTTATCTCAAAGAAATGACTATACCCTTGTGGACACTGGCAAGTCTTAGGTGTATGGCCAGTGGCTATACAGGTAGATGAATCCAACTTTGGTAGATAAAGATGACTGTTGTGCCAAGGAACAAAGGAGGTAAGCAGTTAGATGTGCAATTAAGATTAAGCAAATAGCAAGCCAGCCCTACCAGATATCCTACTCTATGAAGGCCCCAACCTTGATTAAACTTTTCCATAGAACCGTTCAAGGAAATAGCATATGATAAATAACAAAGGTGAAGAAGGAAGAAATTCAAGCTGCTCTGAAGGTATTGGTAAAAAAATAAGGCTGTAGGAATTGATGGAATAAGAATTGACATGTTTAAACAAACTGGTATGGCTCTGAATGTACCAGGAAATTTGGAAGACAGCTATCTGAGCAACTGACTGGAAGAGATCCATATTTGTTTCCATTCTGAAAACAGTGATCCAATAGAGTGTTGAAACGATTGAATGATGTTATTAATGTAATATAAAAATAAGATTTGTAAGAAGAGTTAGATTAGTACATTATCAGGTAACTACCAGAAATTCCAGACTGGAATGCAAAAGTTGGGAATAGTGAAGAAGAATCAGTAGTCGGAAAACATGGGCTTGGTGACAGGAATGAGGCTGGAGATAGAATGATTGAATTTTGTAAAATCAATGACTTATT
>NW_006399751.1:11015303-11030430 GCF_000299155.1 Elephantulus edwardii | reverse complement strand
AACAACAACAACAACACCAGAAATTCAAACTGGATTCAGAAGAGGCCATGACACATGGGATATCAATGCTAATATTAGATGGATCTTGGCTGAAGTCAGAAAACAGCAGAGAGAGGTGTATTTTTGTTTTATTCACTATGCAGAGACATTTGACAACATGGATTATAATAAATTGTGGGTAACATTGAAAACAGTGAGAAGTTGTCACAAGAAATTTAAACATAAACCAAAAAGCTGCTATCAGAGCAGAACAAGAAAACATGTCATGGTTTAAAATCAGGAAAGGTTTGTTTCAGGGTTATAACCTTTCTCCATACATATTCAATCTGTATACTGCACAAATAATTCAGTAAACTATACTATTTGAAGAAGAATGGAAAACAGTATTAAACAAAGACTCATTGGCAACCTACATTGTGCATATGACACAACCTGGCTTCCCCAAAGTGAAGAGGACTTAAAACACTGCTGCAAAGGATCAAAGGCTGTAGCTTTCTATATGGATTGTATCTTCACATCAAGAAAACAAAAATCCTCACCACTCAACCAATAGGCAACATCACAATGGATGAAGAAAAGATTGAAGTTGTCAATTATTTAATCTTACTTGGATCCACTATAAACATCCAGGGTAAAAGTAGTCAAAAGATGTGTTGTATTTGTAAAATCAGTGAAAGACTTCTCCAAAGAGCTAAAAAGCAAGGATGTCAGACACTAAGAAGTGCCTGATTTATGTCACTGTCTTTGCAGTTACTTGCGATGTATCTGGCATCTGAAAGCTGGTCAATAACTACGAATGACAAAGAAGAATCATTATTTTTGAGTTGTGGTGTTGGGGAAGAGTACTTACTATCCATGGAGAAAGTACAACAGAGGCACTTTTGAGAGACTGGGATGGTAAAACGACATCTCACATATTTTTTGACATGTTGTCAGGAGAGGTTAGTCTACAGAAAAAAAAAAAAATCATGCTGAATAAGGTAGAGGGATCAGGGAGAAAGAGTAATTCTCCCAATAAGACAGATTGATACAATGACTATTACAAAGGGTTCAAACATCAAAGATCATAAGAACGGGGCAGGTGGAGCATGGTTCAGATATAAATGTAGCTTGGTAAAAAATTATCAGGGTGTACATATCTATAGCATTTATTTTGGTCTACATAGAATTCCACCAGACTAATGATCAGTATCTATCTATCTATCTATCTATCTATCTATCTATCTATCTATCTATCTATCTATCTATCTATCTATCTTTCTATCTCCTAATTTGGCTGGCTGCTATTATGACTCCTATATTCACTTCCATGTTAGATACAAGGATGAATAATAAATCAATGGTGAAGTTTAATGAGTATCCAATTATAAGTTAGGAGACATGAGGAGGCATTTCATTTCTTTAGGCTTCATGTTTCTGATTTATTTTGTAGATATTTATGTTGAAACTGAAAGTACTGATTTAAAGATCCTCCTTTCGGGACAATTCATGAATCTAAGAGTCAGATTGTTCTTTTAATAAAGACATGTTTTAAATGATTTATAATATTCATTTACATAATAGAGTGTCTTTTAAAGAAAGCAATTTGAGGATATGTAAGAAGAGAGACAATCAATTAAAAATATATTTAGTAAACTAAAAACACTGGGAGAAAAGAGAATGCAAAATGAGAATGGAAGTAAAAGCCCCAGGGAAATCAGATTTCCAGAGCGCACGCCAAAGTGTACTGCACTGAGACACAAATTTGACTTTTAGTTTCCTGGAAGCCAGAATAACAAAGAAAACACAATCAGTAGAGAAAACTTCCAGCAATGTAGCAGCTTAAGAAAATTTCAAATTCATGGAAGGAAAACACAAACACATAAATGTCCGTATACACACACACTCACATACCCATTGCAAAATGTAAGCATTACTCTGAGTCACGAGAGGTTTGAATAGCTCTTTCCTAGCTACCATTACTAACGCATCTGATTTCTTTATATTTATACATTGCAGCTACCAGTACTAATGCATGTGATTTTTCTTTAAATCTAACTATATACACTGCCGCTGCATTCAAGTTAAACAAAATCAAGCAAAGATCAACTGCAATGTCACCTTCTTCAAAAGAGACCAAGTTAAAACCAAACGTCATTGGTGACAAAGGCTCCAAGGTGCATCAAATGGACATGGTTGTGATTGGTGATGGTGATCAGACAGTGATCATAATAACAGTGGATTTAGGAGAACTTATTCTGAAGCAGTACAATTCTCTTGTTGTTAAGATGTCATATTACAGAAAGAGGAGGGAAATTTTACATTGGAAAGAGGACTGGTCACGTTACTTGGCATCCGAGAGACTTTATGAAAAAAAAAAAAGAGGGAAATAGCACTAAAGAAGAAAAGAGAGAAAAAATATTCTTTAGATGGAATAATAATGATCATAATTTCCCCTAGTTGCAAACTAGATAGCTATTTATAGTTCCTGTTCAACTTTCCTCAGACAATGCAGTAATAATATTAATGAAGATAAACAGAAACTTCAAATAAAGGAACACAACTAAGTTGTTCTGGTTTTCCCAGAACCACCATTTCTCCTCTGTCTGAAGGGCAGGGTGGCTCAGCTAATAAAGAGACCTCTGTCCTCAGAACTGAGGTTACATATCTGACAATTTTTTACAGAGTCAAGGAGGAAAAAATAACTTAAAATATGCTTATTTATGTGTATAACTCTTCTAGAGTCCTAAGGAAGAAAATATATCAAACATTAAAGAAAGATAAACACATTTTCAACATAAAAGCACAGAGTTCAAGAAACAAAGAAAGATAATTTTGAGAAAAATCTTCCAGGAAAATATATATTCCAGCCACATGTGTTTTGTTAATACCACAAAGTGTAAAGAAAATATGAGTTTAATGAATTGAGAGATAATATGCAATATGATCTAAGGAGAGATGCAAACTTCCTAAAAAGTGTAGATGATTATAAAAAACAACACACAGAAATAAATATTAACTTTATGCAAAGCATTTATTGATAGTATCAACTCTGTTTGGAAGCAGAAGTGACATCCACTTCCACAATAGCTTGCCTCTGGAAACCCTATGAACCTGGAGGAAGGACAAAAGTTATACAGGTGTCCAGGACTTTCATTCATAGGGTCGCCTGTGACTCGATGGCACTTAACAACAACAACAACAACAACAACAACAACAACTCTGTACATTATTGATTTACAAATGTAGAGATTGAGCTTGAGGGAAAAATCTCAAGATGAAAATAATATAATTTCATTATAGAGATCTTATTAAGTAATATGTTAATTTCATTTGAAGTGTAGTTCGAATTAATTTAACTACTTTTAATGAGCACACAAAACATTGTTAATGGAATTGTTAATACAAGTTTATGTATACACAAATCATTGCTCTGAATAAAAAGGAACTTAAATTGGCAAAGAGAAATTTGGAATAATATTTTGTTAAAAATTTGAAAGATTTGGAATACGATCTTGTTTAAACTAGTAATAATAATGAAAATCATTATCACTCATTCCGTATGTTCCTTTACAGGTTAAGAAAATACTCTAGTTGGGAGCGGGGGAGCAAGACATTTGTGGGTCTTTTTTGTTTATATGGGGTCATATTTCAATTAAGAACTCTGGTGGCCTGCAGGTAAGGACCTACATCGTTAACCCAAACAATTCACTTGTCTTAACTATACTGTTATGGAACAGCGACTTCTACACACGATTTCAGGTAACTTCTTGATGGGTGCCATCAAGTCAAATATAACTCTCAGTGATCCTATGAATGACGGATCTGAACCCTGCCCTATTCTGCGCTGTCCTCATTATATCTGTCACACATTCGTTTTTTGTTACAGTCACTGTATCAGTCTATCTCACTGAGAATCTTGCTCTCTTCTCCTGACCCTCTAGTTTTCTAAGCATGATATCTTTTTCCGAGGCCTTAACAAATTGCCCGAAGAATGTGAGACAAAGTTTCACCAAACTTCCCTCAAAAGAGAAGCCAATTGCACCCTTTCCAAGAAATATTTTTGTGTTCTTTTGACAGTCCATGGGATCTTTAGTACTCTTCGTAACAAATCAAAGGCTTCAATTTTTCTACCTATAATTATTTCTTCACTGTCCAACTATCAGATCATGGCTTAGATCAGGAGTACTTTAATCCTCAAACAGTAGAGAAACTGTAGACTTCCAAAGCAACACATTTTTAAATTTCTTACTTTTTTTTTTTTTTTTGTGAAACAAAAGAGTGTATTGGTGGCTCTTGGGTAGATTTACTGTCTGAGGCCAGAGAAAGGCAGGGTCAGGCAAGAAAGTTACCAGTGAGGAAAACTGCAGGCTAAACTTTATAGGTAGAGATTAGGGGTAGGGTGGTCAAACCATGGTCAGTTCTCAGTGGAGAAAGTTGATTGGATGATATTTTTTAATTTCTTAACTACTGCACCAAGGTAGTTGATTGTGGATCCAAATAAGGTGAAATCATTGGCAATTTCTATCTTCCCTCCATCTATCGTGATGTTGTCAAGTGACTGAATGGTGAAGATTTTTGTTTTCTAGATGTTGCGATGTAATCCATACTGAAGTCTGGTAGTCTTTGGTTTTCTGCAGCAACCATTTCAAGTCTCCCACACTTTTAGTAAGCAAGTTAGCCTAAAATTGGCTTTAAGCCATGACCTTTCTCCCTCTGGTCTCCAGCTACCTTAACTACAGACACATAATCTTACAAATCATCAACAGCTGTGGAACTAGGATAAGAGAGAGAATACTTTCCACACTAGGCAGCAAGACTTGAAGGAGACTAGAGGAAATCTCTGGTGAGACTGAGACCACGGTGGTGAGATATTGATGATGGTGGTGAAGAGAGCACGCCTGTGGCAAGG
Organism: Elephantulus edwardii; assembly: GCF_000299155.1. Taxonomy (NCBI): domain Eukaryota; kingdom Metazoa; phylum Chordata; class Mammalia; order Macroscelidea; family Macroscelididae; genus Elephantulus; species Elephantulus edwardii. The sequence goes on along the minus strand of NW_006399751.1, from coordinate 11,025,539 downwards.
AGTACCCGATGAGCCATGAGATAAAGGCTACAGTTAAAGCTTTTGTGGAATAATTAAGGAGAAGCTGACTTCTAACTGCTCAGAGGGAAACCTTGCTGGATGATTGAAGAAACCACAGGGTTCTTGAATTTGCGTTGCTGACCTGAAAACTGAGTCTGGACTGATTGGAGAATTCTGCTTTGGGGCTGTTGTGATAAAACTGGATTTGCATTGAGTGTATTTTTTGCCTCCCCTATTCTCCAACTTATTGCAGTATCTTTACTCATTAACTGTGAGTAAAATCTATGAGTCAACAATGAATCAACAAACCTTTTGCTGCTGGTGTAGCTCTGAAGGCACTATTAGGCAGGCTATGAGCTCTTTATCTGCTTTCTGCTCTGGGGCAATGAGAGGCTGTGTTATTCTCACTCCCTCTGGCCCTTTCAGAGAGACACTCATGGCTCTGTACCCCCATGTCTCATTTTTGTTCTCTAGACAACAAGGTTGCATCGCTACATAATGCATGTGGTTGATGAGTGTCCTCTGATCCTGATGCCACATATTTGTTCATAAATCCCATTGTCTCAAATGAGTTATCCGGCAAATTGTTGTTTTTGTTAAATGCCATCCTGTCTAGGATGACCCATGATCCCATGATCTGAACATTGTCCTATCCTGTTCTATCTTTATCATCCCCAACACATTTGAGACCATTGCCACACACACTATTTCAATCCCTCTCTTTGAGGATCTTCCTCTCCTTCACTGACCTTCCACCTTCCCAGGTATTCTGTTCCTTTCAAAAGAATAGCCTAACATGCCCTAAGGTTGTGAGACAAAGCCTCACTACCTTTGCCTCCAAGGGGCACAATAGTTGCACAAGATATATCTGTTTGATCTTCTGATAATTCATAGGATAGTCAGCACTCTTCTCAACACCACAGCTCAAAGGCATAAATTCTTTTTTTTCATCTTTATGTATATATAGTCCAGCTCTCAGATGCATAGGAGGTGACTGAAAAGGCTGTGATTTGAAACAGATGTACATTAGTCTTTAACTGCTATTATTGTTCTTCAAGACTTTGGAGAGGATCTGTCTCTGACACACTTTTCCTGATTTTAAGCCATGCAGTGTTTCCTGGGAACTTGTTGTTGTTTCGTACCATTGAGTTACCTGTGATTCATTGCAACTGTATGTACATTAATTCTGAAATCTGACAATCTCATCGTTTGAGCCAATCTCATCATCTCTGACGGACCTCATCCCATTCTCCCAGTCACTGAGTTAATTCACCTCATCCTGAGTCTTCCTTTCCTGTGCTGTCCCTCCACCCTTCTCAGCATGATGCCCCTCTCCAAGGACTGGTCCCTCCTGGCCCGAAGTATGTGAGATGGAGCCTTAAAATCCTTGCCTCCAGGGAGCAGCTTGGTCTCATCCTTTCCAGAACAGATCACATCTATGAAATACAGATTTTTGAGCCTAAAATGTTCAGGTTTGTGTGTTTGATTATTTAGTCAGAGTATGTTTACGACTAAAAGGGGGGGAAAAAGATATGAAAGTGTGCTCTAAATCAAGAAAAAATTGAAAGTAAATAAAATGTCATGACTTCCAATCAATTCTGTCTTAAAATAGAGGTAATACACCAGTTGTTTGGTGTGTTTTGTGGGTTTTTTTTTAGGAGAGAAATGTTTGACTTTTCCCTTGTTTGATGTCAAGGTATCTCCATTTTATTCATTCATTAGGAACTATTTTAAAATGGAAACAAAAATAGGAACAACCTGAAATCAATAGTAGAGTACTAGTCTCATGAAGCCATGTGAGAGAACAGATGCTTTTAAATTAATTGAAGTAGGAATCTTGCTATATTGACATTGAAAACAGAAATCTTTTAAAATGCATACAGAACTAAATTTTTCTAATAGAAAATGGAATTTGCAAAGGCAATACTGTTACTACTATTACTTCTAAGATGATAACATTAACAATAACAATAATAACCTATGACTAGTAATTCAATGACTAGAACTTCATCTCAAGGAATGAAATGGCATCCTCAACACTGATATTATTCTAGAGGAATGTAAGTCAGATGGGAGAAGCAAAAGGAAAGGAGAGAAGAGAAATATAGAGGGAACAAAAGAGATGAAAGGACATAATTCAGTTAAAGAATAAAAACACTAAAAAACCTAAAGCTAGGAGAATTACTGAATAAACATATCCAAATTATTGAGGAATAATGATGTCAATTTGAGGATTAAGGTGCGTCTGATTCAGGCCATTCATTGGTCCTTCTGATCACTTGCTATGCACCTGAGAGCTGGTGGATAGGAATGACAGAAGATTCCTTTGAGCTCTGGTGTTGGTGAAGAGCACTGAATATCCCATAGACTACCAAAAGAACAAATAAGTATGCCCTGGGTGCAGCCGTAGTGCTGTTTAGAGGCAAAGACGATGAGGCTTCGCTTCACATACTATGGACATGTTTCTAGAAAGGGGTATTTTTGGAGACGGGCGTGATGCTTGGAAGGGTGGAGGGTCAGTGACGGAGAAGACCTCCAACCAGGTGTACTGCCACGGTGACCGCCACAGTGGGCTCTGGTGTGTCAGGATGTGTGAAGATGGCACAGGATAGGACAGGATTCAGATCCGTTGTTCATAGTGTCGCTATGAGTTGTACTCGATTCAGTGGTACCTAACAACAGCAAATAATTATGTTTATCAATACTGAATTCTAGAAAGAATATGAATGATTTTCATTTTTGTGATATGAAATGAATATAAAGATGAATTAATATTTTTTCCATTATAAAACCACAGACATTATGTCCTTTTTTGCATACTCCTGAATAACAGTCAAATTTTCCATAATGAACATTAGCTTCACAGTAAGAAATTTTAAATATTATTTAAGCATACTTTTTAAAATAATAAAACTCGAAAGAAGTGACATTTTATTGTCCCAGATATTTATTGTAAACCAACTTGCCATTTGCAACTTAAATGTAGGGAAAATATTCTATCCTGTTGCGTTCAGAGTGATTGAGTTCACCTGTGTGATATAAAATGCATTTTCTATTAGTTTGTATGGCCATAAAGTCAATAAAAGGAACAGCAGTCTTCCCCATAGAATGCTTACCTACTGGCGTTTTCAGCTTATTATATAGCAAAGAGGAACAAAATACTCATAGTAACAATGTATTTTTAATAGGTTCTCAAGCTGTCCCTTTCACAAAGAGTTGTGGCTGAATACAGATGTGGCCACTGTGAGATTTTATATGGGTGGACAGGCTGAACAAAAACCAGGTAGGGAGACATTTATCTAACACAACTGCATGAGCTCTCTCAGGCACAAAGCCTACTGGTTTGCCACTGTGTTATTAGCTCTGTTTCCCCTGAAAGCAGCTCAACTTTCCAGGGTAAAATGTTTTCTGGAAAGCAATGCAATGAGTAGTAAACCTACATACTAGAAAAAAGCAGGTTATACAGGGAAATTGATTAATTCACCAAGAATCATCATGGAGATAAACTCAGATGTGGAAAGTAGTCATCAATTGAAACTTATAAAATGTAAAATTAGATATAATGACACACAATTACACTTGGAAACCATAGTTAGTCCTCCTGGTAGACTAATGGGTAGCACTTACAAATCAGAGGCAGGTAGTTCAAATCCACCAGCTGCTTCACCGAAGAAAGACAGGCAATCTCCACTCCTGCAATTTACAACCTCTGAAAGCCCACTGGGGGGTCCACTAGGGTTCCAATTCAACAACATATTACAACAACAACAGTGGATGGATAAAAAAGTTTTTTTTTAAAAAAAAACCTCTTTTGCTCAATTTATATCTTATAATTTTGGAGTTTGTTTTGATATTCTATTTTGCTTGAAAATATTATGATGTTCCTCACTTGAATTAAAGAATGACCTCTATACAAAACAGAAGGTTGCCAACAAATACTAATGATTTAAAATCAGGCACTTAGCTAAATTAAACACAAGCAAGCAAAACCAGCTGCCTTCGAGTTGATTCTGACTCACAGTAATCCCACATGTCATAGTAGGACTGTGCTCTGTAATGTTGTCCATAACTGATGTTTTTGACAATAGATTGTCTGATTTTCCTTCTAGGCACCTCTGGGTGAACTAGAACCTGCAACCTTTGGGCTAGCAGTGAGGAAGAGCCTATATGAGATAGATTGATCCAATGACTGGGGTTATGGGGGTAGATGTGTTGGAGACAATAAAATTGGCACTGGATAGAGCAGGGTTTAGGGCTGTTGTACATACGGTTGCTGTGAGTCGCAGGTGTCTCGACGACACATGAAAACAACAACTTATTAGTCATTTGTACAGTATGTTAGTCATGCACTCTAACTGAATCATAAACCAAAAAGTTCAGAAATCAGTCCTGACTCAGAATAACCCTTCGTTTTCCCCAGCTTGCTTTAATTTTTTTTAATGGTTTACTTATAATCATTAATATACATCATGCTTTGTGTAAGGTCACCTAGGAAGGACAGAACCCAGAGCAGGCCAAGAAAGATGGTTTATTGAGGAGAACCTGCTGGGCTAGCTCTCAAGCAGAAGACCAGCCCCCACTAAGAGTCAGAGGGGATTTTATACTTTCTTACAAGGGACTTGGGGAAGGGGTTGCTTACAGATTCTTCCTTCAAGATAGTAAAGTGGGCTAGGGTCTCAGAAGACTATTCCTGGGAAAAGAGGGGTAGGGTAGTTTCACAGAGAGAAAAAGGACAGCTGCTGTTTCCTGTGACTGGATTCTCTCAGTAGCCATGATGGGAGAGGAAGGAAAGGGCTCTGCACTCCTAACACTTTGTACATGTACTTTGGTTTTATACTGTCGTTCATAAAGGCTATAAACCTTTATAGGAGGAGACTGCCCATCTTTCTCCTGAGGAGCAGCTAATGAATAGACATTGCAAACTTTTCAGTTGGAATCTCAATACATTGTACAGGATGCTGCCAGCACTCCTTAATTAAATTGTAGAGAGAACTGAATGCTTATTGTCCGTAATTCTCAGTTCACTTTGTATTATCCCACTTCTGGTAAAGGCAGAAAAAAATATTTACTCTAAGCAAGCACAACTTATTACAGAACATTTAATGGTAGTTTTCTTTCAATATATAGGAAGCCATACAATGTGGCAAGTATTAAAGCAAATTAAAGATAATTCATTTTATCTGAGGGCAAGTAGGAGAGTCCTCCTTGGAAGCAAAGATGACAAAGCTTCACCTCACATATGTTGGGCATGTTGCTAGGAGAGGTTATTCTTTGGAGACGGACATGCTTGGAAAGGTAGAAGGTTGGTGGAAGCAAGCAAGACTCTCAACTAGGTGGTTTGACATAGCGACTGCTCCACTTAGCTTTAGAGTTTCAGATGTGATGAGAATGGCACAGACAGGACAGGATAGGACAGGACAGGATTCAGATCTGTTGTTCATAGAGTCGCTATGAGTTGTACAAGACCTAAGGCACCCAACAACAACAACAATAACCACTCAACTACACTGAATTATGGGCAAGAAAATTGTGAGCTCAGTGTTGTCAGAACTTCACACATATCAGGAGCTCATTGCATCTAAGTCAACATCAAAACCAAGATTTTACATTCCAGCATAAAATGCTTTGTCACATCACTGAGACAAGGGGTGTGAGTGGCATCAGCTTTCATTCTCAGAGTCTCTCTCAGAAACACAACCAAACTCAACTCATGGCCATGGAGTCAGAGCTGACTCACTGGGTTTCCGAGGTTGCAAACCACACAGATTTCCCATCCGTGTCCTGCAGAGTCCCTGGAAGAGTTGAAATTTGAGAGAACTTTGGGTTAGCACCGTAACGCCCTTCGAGGAAGTCTACGTCACGGTTAGAAGTGTGACCTCTGGAGTCCAGCTACCTGTGAATTCAAGGTTTGTCACCTACTTGCAGCTTCATCTTAGGAGTAATAGTAGTTACTTTGTAAGGTTGTTGTGAAAGTCTTTAACATATATTGAAACCCTTAAAGTATCCTCTGGCATTTAGCATTAGAAATTATTTCAATATTTACTAAACAAGAAGAAGGAACTCGACTGATTATTAGCTCTCTGAGGGAGAGGCCAAGGCCTTGTTGCTGCTTGCAGTGATGGGTTCATAGCGACCACAGGCGTGTCAGAGTGCAGTGGAACTGCCAAGACTTCTAGGCGGTGAGCTCCCCACCGTCACCAGGCTTATCCTTCAAAATGTCTCTGGGTGGGTTCAAATTACCAACATTTCAAACAATAGTAGAACATTTAACTGGTTGTACAAACTAGGGATTCCTTGGGAAACAGAAATACTCATCTCTTTCTATTTAGACTACAGCACCGAAAGGAGCCCTAGTGGCAAAGTGCATAAAGTGCCGAGCGGCTAGCTAAACCAGTAACATCAGCCACTCTGAGGAAAAAAGGGGAACAGTTTACTCCCATAAACACCTAGAGCCTCAGAAACCTGCTGGAAGCGTGTTATAATTCAGAATTGAATGGATGCCAGTGGGGTTTTTTAAGCACAGACTAAATACCAACAAAGATTTGTTTTGGTTGTGACTTTATGACAAAAGCAGCAACTTCACAGTTAAAGACATGTTGTTAATTGCTGTCTAGTTGAGTGTGACTCATAGCGACTCTATGAACAAAAGACCTAATGCCTTTCCATAACTGTCATCATTTCACCAGGTTCATAGAGTTTCCAGAGGCATGTGGTTTAGGAAGTGGATGCCACTCCTGCTTCCAAACCTGTTTTACAGCTGGGAGCTCCACCAAATTCTGTCCACATTGAGAAGCCATTCTGGTATTTGATACACCAACGGCACAAGGTTCAGCCTCACAGTAACCCAGGTTACTTCATACTGCACATTGAGAAAGAGTGTTGTACAAAGTGTAAGGGTGTTCCTCCAGATATATAATAGCATTAGTTTCACTTGGCATGCTTTCTCATGAGTGTGTAATCTTAGCCATAAGGTTTCTGACAACTGGAAATAATGATATGCAGTTTAATAATAGTATGACGAAGTTATGAGTGGTAGACAGAGTTCTACACGCATTCCTTTGTCTCATGACTTTTGCACTCTGGTGTAAGCCTTGCGACTTCTATGGAAAAATGAATTTTGTATATGGAGGCAGGAGGGGCATCCACTTCCTAAACAACGTGCCTTTGGAAACTCTATGAGCTGTGATAAATGAAGAGAGTTATAGAAAGGCTTCAGGCCTTTTGTTCATAGGATCACTATGAGTCGTGCTTGACTCTACCAATCAACAACAATCAACAAGATTGCTTGACTCTGCAATCAACAACAACAACACTTAGATGACTCTGGAGAACATTATGCTGAGTGAAATATCCCAGTCACAAAAGGACAAATATTACATGATGCCACTGTTGTAGAATGGGACTAACCCCAGGGTTGGGGAGAGACTGAGTAAGATGTGTTCAATAATGTATACTGCACTGAAACAGAGGAGGGAGAAAACTGTTTAAAAGAGATATATAACTAGGTATTTCTGTCATCACAGGAGTCTAGAGCGAGGGCTACACGGTGGAGGGGACCTGGGGGAGGGTTTGTAAAACAATGAAAGAATCTTTTCTTTTACTTTTCCATAATTTTTGACTCATGTATTTATAACTTGTTAGTTAAATCTGTGTCTTCTAGGTTGCAACACCCCCATGATACATCTTCAAGGATATGAACATGTATGGCCAAGCACAATCAATAAGAGTGCATCTAAATTCCAAAATCAATCTCCATAATAGTCTATGTGTTTCCTACTGCCAAAGGGGCCCTTTAGAGTAGTGAGAGAAGATCTTCACCCTGAAACCCACAGCGTCCCTTTTCAGCAGGAAGTAGCTAAGAGAATACGCCATCCCCTTTTCCTTATGATTCAGGGTGAAGTCTCTCTCAGGGAGGAGTGATAGGGAATGGCAAAGGACACACTGACAAAGAAGATTAATCAGAACTGGCTTTGACAAGCACTGTGGCATTTGGACAAGAACAAACTGGGAGGAGGGTAGAGAGAATGGTGCAGCGGTGAATGAATGGAAACCCAAAATCTCTGCAAATGTTTATGAAAATTAATAAAATATAATTATAGAAAAAAATTAGTTTACAGAAATTAGAAGTATTTAGTGCCTTTGAAAAATATGATGTGAAGTTTATGAGGTTTGTGTTTATAATTTCAAATTAAAAAATAAGTCACTGCTAAAAAAAAAGAATTATTAATGAATTGATTTTCAGAAGGATGAGGGTGCTGGTGATTAAGTGGTAGAATTCTAGTCTTCTATATGAGACACCCAACAAACACTCCTGATGCACAGCCACTGTAAGTGGAGATCTGTTAATTGCTATAGTGTGGAAAACATTTCTGTAGAGATTCCTGAGGAATAGCGACTAGGAAAAAAGGCCTGGCAGACTACTTTTGAAAACCATCCGGTGAAGCTCTAAAGATCACAACAATCACGTCCGCAAGAGTTCTTGAGGATGTCCAAGTTAGTGTAGCCTTGTACATAGTGTTTCTATGGGTCAAGGACCAACTTAAGCCCAGTAATTGACTTTAATGACAATCTCCTCAGATGAGTCTTTTAAAATCAGGGTGTTTTCACTTCATAGTGGGAAAAAGAATGTCAGAGGAGCCTGAAATGAGGAATGGCATGGTGTCTCTTTGTAGTCTTTGAAAGTGGTAGGAGTTCCCATGAGGACAAATATAGGTCTCTGGGAACAACTTACATTAATGACAATCTGCTCAGATGGGTCTTTTAAAATCATGGTGTTTTCACCTCATGGTGGGAAAAAAGAAAGTCAGGAGGGGCCTGAAATAAGAAATGACATGACGTGTCTTTGCAGGCTGTGAAAGTTGTAGGATTCCCGTGAGACCAAACATAGGAGGTCTCTGGGGACAACAAAGGTGGTCAGGGAGACCTCAGACCTACAATCACAAAGCACTGCAGTCTATCAACGGCATGGAAACATTTTATTTTCTAGAAGATCCAGCCAAGAGCCTTTTTCCCCTCTCTCTCATTGCTGTTGGGTCAGACCCAACCTCCTATTGGGTTTCCAAGGGTGTAAATACAGGGGAGAAGATTTAAGCAATCAGATATGTGTCACCTCTGAGTTAGTAGTGTAACTGCCTACGGACTGACTACACCATCAGATTTAAGAGCTAAACTGCTCCAAATCTTGGTGTGACCTTATGAGACCCTGAACAAAATCCTCGACCAAGCTCCTTGGACTTTTGGTTCACTGAACTGTGAACAGATAAATGGACGCTCCCTTAAGCTGTTCAATTTGCAGTAATATTTTGCACAGCAATAGAAAACTAATATTGCATGTAAAGTATGACACTTAGTAGCTGTGTATTAAATGTTAGCTATTATTATAATTAAATATTTGTTCACTGAATCAAGACTGAAAGTTGAGTGTTAAAATCTTTCCAACAGGCAAAATTACTCAAGATTCAGATTCATTTCTTTTCTCTTTTCTCCCCTTAATCTTTTGAATGTGGAGATTAAAAGTAGATACATCACAGAAAGAACACAAAGACAGTGGGAAGCGTTGTGGTGATGGAAAGCAAAGAATCTACTCCTGAAATAAATCATTCAAGACGTGTCCGTGGACGTCTATGGTGGAGAGGTGAAGGGCTGTTATCCTGATTCCTTTGAACATATCTGCCCCCACCACCCTTGAATTGATTACAATTGTGTAATTGAATAAATTTATGTTTCAAGACTTTGTTAAACCTGTCTGTATTTTAGATTTGGAGGGATTCTACACAAGCCTAACAGAAGTTTAAGATTCCAGATGTTGTGTGTGGTTTTCCACCCTAAAACATAATAGTAGGAGCTCGATAAATATGAAAATAATGGATCCTAGTGTGGTTTGGACTAATAGTTTGGACAGTCTTTCAGGACACCTACTTCAGTGTCAAGGATTCCTAGACACACAGTGGTTAGTTAAATGGTTGGCTGTTAACCTAAAAGATTAATGGTTCAAACCGTCAGGCACTTCATGGGGCAAAGTCATGGCAGTCTGTATCTGTAAAAATTATAGCTTTAGAAAGCCTATGGGGTGGTTCTCCTCTGTCTTGTTGGGTTGATATGATTTGGAATCTATTTGACAATAACAGGTTTGGGTTTCTTCCTTCCTTCCTTCCTTCCTTCCTTCCTTCCTTCCTTCCCTTTCCTTTCCTCCCTCCCTCTCTTCCTTTTCTTCTTCTTCTTCTTCTTCTTCTTCTT